>NW_008352659.1:4871637-4900782 GCF_000622305.1 Nannospalax galili | reverse complement strand
TATTACAATGTGTGACCACAAAAGGAATTTCCAAGAGATAGGGCATTTTTTTATGGTCATCCATTTATCTAATTCTTTCTTTTTATGATTTTGCAAAATACCAGTTTGTTGCAGTACAGATTCCAATGAAAAATTACATCAAAACAAAACTACTCAGTGTTTGAAAACTGGAGTTGCTGCCCTTGCTATTTGAAATCAGCAGTGGTTCTGCTGAGACCTTGCTCCCCTAGGCTGGCATATGGTCATCTTATTTTTGTGTGTGTTTTAGACATTAATGAAATGTTTTTCTATAGTACTGCTCAAGTTTCCATAGAACTCATCTCATGTCTTTACAATTTTCTGAACTTGGAACCCATAGGACTTACTCATTCTTGAAACTTCATTCCTGGATTCCCAACATATTCAACAGCACTTACCAAGTGACAAACATGTTTAATATGCTCAAATAGAACAGGATGTATTGGTGAGATATTGTGTGTTGAGTTTACTTTTCCTGGGGAGACATAAACATCTATTTACCCAATACAGGTGCAAAGGACAGTCCAAAGTAACAATTCTAGCAAGTTCAACTTGGTTAACCATGGGGTTTCTTGAGCTTACTCATGCATAGATAAGGGGCTTCTTACTGGAGCATGCAGCATCACCAATTCCCACTGTTTCAGGGATGACAACCACATGGATGCTGCATCATAAAGTCCCACTTTTAATTAACCTTCTTGCTAACCTAGCATCTCCCAAGATCGCTTGTAGCTGAGGGAGGGAAGGAGGGAGTAATATCTGGAATCCCAGATAAGGTTCTGGTGACCCTCCCCATTCCCTGCTGCTGTGGACCATCAGCAGTCTTATTGCCATTACCATAGACATGGGTACCTCTGTGCTGTTCTGTTCAATTAGTCATGGCTACTGGCCTAAGGTACTCTCTACTTCAAGATGGCCATCATTTATGATAAGAGGAAAAAGCTTTACTGTAGCATTGTGTCAGTCAGACTTTTTGTCACTGTGTTAACTACCTGATAGAAAAGGTTTAAAGAAGATTCATTTGGGCTCACAAAGTCTGAGACTTTAGTCTACAGTCCACTGGCTCCATTGCTTCTAGGCAGTTGGCGAAAGGCAGAACATCATGATAGATGGATGTGGAGGAATAGTAGCTCACCTTATTGGCATCCAGGAAGCGGGGGGGGGGTGTGGAGAGCGCAAATGGCAGGAAGGGGCTTAAGAACATGCCTTTCCACCCCAATAGGCTACCTCCTTTACCCAGACCCCAGTCCTTAGAGTTTCCATCATCTCCTAAAATAGCAGCACTAGCTGCGGACCAAGCCTACAGTACCCAAGCCTCTAGGCAGCATTTTCTATTCAAGCTGTAGTAGATATATCTGCCACAGAGCATAAATACTGAAAAAGAGAAGTAAGTCGATATTGGTGAGAAGCCTTCTTGAGAAAGTTAAGATCGTGACTTGGAGCCCCTTTTGCTTCTCTTAGGTCAGCTGCTTCCCATGTATTCAAACAAAAGAGAAAGCTCTATTCAGCCTCCTTAAACTCTACCCTCCTCACAGTGATGGCTTTGCTCTCCTCATAACACACTTGTAGGTAACCTTGCGAGAACTGAGCACCACACTGCCATTTGGAAGGAAGCCAGCTCAGTCAGCTTACAGCTCCCACACACGTGCAGATGTGCCCTTCCATACATAGGCACGCACACATGTGCACACACATGTGCACACACAAAAGAAGGTCTGGATTTGTTGGTTCCTTGCTTTTATTTCCCTTTTGACAGTTAGTTCTTTAATTCTAAGGGGATCTTGTTGCATGTGTCCTCCACGTGTATGTGGAGAAGTCATTTTAGTTGTCAGCATTAAGGATTTGAGGCAACTTGTTGGTCGGTCTCATGATGTCTGCCCCAGTGGCGTCAGGTTTTTCTCCCCAAAGTTCCAGAAGTTTTGCCCCACTGTAATGGGGAAAGTTCCCAATCCTTCTATCAGATCTGTTTTCAGTCCTTGAGAGAAGAGTCTTGCCTACTTTGGGGAAAGGTGTGTGGTGATCTCAGAGAGGAGAAAATTGAATAGAGCGCTATAGTAATGTGGGAAATGGAAAGTAATAAGTCCTCTCCCGTGCTTACCTTTGGGGCTCATCCTTGACAATTTCTAAGTGAGACTCAGTAAATTGAATAAGCTTCCCTTTTCCTGCCACTGCATATGACAGCAAGCCCTTCATCCTAGTATCGTAGATGAGCATTCAGCTTCTGAGACAGGAGCCTGACACCTTTCAGTAGTGAAGGGACCTGTAGCAATTTTAAACATTCCAACCATATTAATTCCAGTGACAGTTATCCTTTAAGTCATTTGGAATAGCTTCCTCCTTTTCAACTTTCAAAATTTATATTTGATCTTCATGACCTCCAGGGCCAGAGCAGAAACACTGCGTGAGTGCGTGCGTGCATGCGTGTGTGTGTGTGTGTGTGTGTGTGTGTGTGTGTGTGTGTGTGTGTGTGTAGCAGGAGAAAGAAGTGGGGGGATTGTTGAACTGGTCCTGTTTAAGTCTCCTCAACCTTTACATGTTCATATACTATATTCACATCTCTAGGGCGAAATCTCACATTTCTACAAGAAAGACTGAGTGGTTCAGAGCTCTCTGTTTGAGGGCAAGGTTTCTATTACTGCTCCTACACCCAGATTGAAAGGACAGTGCCACCTGTCAAGAATCAGTAAGTAGAAGTTTCACACTCAGTTCTGGGCTCCCTGTTCATGCCAAGGACCACAGACTGCTGAGGAATAAAGCCTCCACTCCACAGGCTCAAAACTAAGACAGCCAGCTTCTCCGTCTTGATTGAAAGCACTCCTTGCCACCCACCTGTGGACCTCTTCCAGGAAATGCTCCCCACTTTCTACCTGGGTGGGAAGCTTTATATTTGGAGCCTGCTGTTTATACTGAAGAGTTCAGCTCTTCTGAGCTGAGTCTTAAGGTGATTACACATTAAAGACTGTGCATGATGAAATGAAATGCATCTTTATCTTTCCATGGGTGCTGGCTTGATGTTCTTATTAGTAGCCTGATTTCAGAATAAAAGACCGATGTGTTTTGCTTTGGAGTGATGAGTGATAGTCAAGGAGTGGCCAGACTGTCCACACTGGTTTCCCAGTTTTAGAAAATTTACTATTTGCATGATTTCAGAATGGGTGGTGACATAGTTGTTAAGGTTAAAGATGAAGTGCTGGGGTTTTGAATATGACAATTGGCCCTCCATCCTCATGTGATCTTTGGCCACTTGCTTTCTTAAAGCTTCCATGAACTGATCTAGAAAATGAGATACCAAGAACACTTATCTCATTGGGTTGTTGGGAGGATTCAACAGGTTAACAAAGAGGTGGGCATCAAAGTACTTGGCACGTAAGCACAATAAATGTTAGTGTTAATAATATAATCAGTTTTGCTTTCTAAAAAGGGGAATTGGATATTTTCATAGACCATTTCATTCATGGTAGAATCTGGAGACTTCTATCTGCTTATCCAACACCACTGTTTTTCAGGGACAGGGTTATCTGTTAGTCCCCAAAGACACAGTGATAATGTTTTTATTGACTAACTCTTTACTGAGAGTCTATATTAGTTGTGTTTGTAAGTGTAATAGTTATGTATTGTTGCCATGATCAAATACCTGACAGAAGCAATGTAAGAGAGGAAAGATTTATTTTGATTCATGATTTCAGAGCTTTCAATACTTAAAGTCATCCTTGTCTACTTTGTGAATTTGAAGCCAGCCTGGGATAAATGAGATCCTGTCTCAAAAAAAAATTCATTCATGACCCTATATATTTCCTTTTCTCTTGGTATGACTGTTCTTGACTCCCACCCACAAACATGCTCACCTTCTAAATACCTTATTAAGATACAGTTTGCATGCGCTTAAATTTACTCATTTATGTATACAGTTCAGTGAGTTTGGGGCATATTTACTTATTAGATTTTGAAACCCCAATGCAACATAAAATTTGACCATCTTCAGGGATAGTTAGCCATCTTCAGGGATACTTACCATTCAACTGCGCTGATTACATTCATGATGATAAGTAGGCATCTCCACCATCCACCTATAGAACTGTTTTTATCCCAAATAGAAACTGTTATTAAACAGTAACTCCTTAACAAAGGACTCTCTAGCCCCTGGCAGTCTGTAGTCTAATTTCTGTCTCTATGAATTTACCCGTTCTAGATGCCTTCTGGGTGAAATCATGTAATTGTGATTTCCTTTTGTATCTGGCTAATTTCTGTTAACACAATGTTTCCAAGGTTGACCTATGTGGTTGATCCATTTGTCAGAATTTCTATTTTTATAATAGAAAGTGCTCAGATGACAGGTATGCACCACCAAGCCCTGAGCTGTCTATATACCTCTTAATGTCCTGCTTCAGCCTGCTATAGGATGTTACTCCTGCCTCTAATCCTCAACCTCAGAGGAGTAGATTTTATGTTAAGTACTAGAACAAATGCTGAATATCTCCAGAGAATAGGAGATGGAGAGGAGCTATAGAAGAAGTGTCCTGCGGGGAGAGGGCCCAAGAGGTGGACTAGGAACCAGTCATTAGAGTCAGGTGCTGGGTTAATACTGCTCCTCAGCCATGAGACGACATTGTCTCCCATGATCTAGCTCCCACTCTGCATTGAACAGAGTAGAGTAGATAGCTCTTTCCTGGATGCATTGCCCTCTCCCCCTCCTCTTGATGCCCAGGAGTTGTTGGGGACCCCTGTTGTGATGTCCCTCCAAGGAGTGACCGGGTTGCATGCCGCTGCACTGTATTTCACAGTGTTGAATCAAAGAGATCCCGTTTCGTTGATTGTGTGGAACTCCACCCTCTCCCCCTTCACACTCTTCATCCCTATTACGTTAACTCAAACTCAACCTGATGCAGTTCTTAATGATGTCACGTTTAATGATTACATTAGGAGAGCTTGCATCAAGGGCATCGCTTACCTTCCTGCAGAAGTGCGGACATCTGCAGTGTCCATTTCTAGGAGCAATAAAACGGCAGTAAATCAGAAAGCGTGCCATGCTCCTTAGAGCCTGGAGATTGAGCTTTGGAGAATCCTGCTTACAGAGATATGTGCTTGTCAGTGAGTAAATCAGCCCTGTCCTTCTGCCCTCACTGTATCAGGGACGTCTTTGACTTTGTGGGATGGTCTTGATTAGTCAGTCCATCTCCCCCCACCCCTTAGAGGTCGGGAGTGTATTTCTTTCTTGTTTTCTCCTAGTATGTTTAGTGAGCCCTTGTCATAGAGATTATTATGTGAACCCTGGGTGACTTCTGACTGCATGAGGGCCTGAGATTTACATTTGTGCATTCCAAAGTCAGGAATATAAATGACTAATGGAATACTGGGCCCCCAGATATTTATATATCTATTTTGAAATTTACATTTCTCTCTTTCTGATGATGGGGTTTGCTGCTTTCAGGGTCATAGTTGATGGGCTAGGAGCATCAGCAGTGACATAAAGCAATCAGCTGGGGAGAGAGCTTCCCAGCCCCCATGGCATGCTATGATGTGCTTCTGGTTATTATGCTGGCAGTTCCGTGGTAATCGAACGCCGCCCCGCCCCCATCTTCTCAGTCCTCTCCGCACTTCACTTTTATGATGCCCAATAAATTTTACATGCTTCAATTTGCCTCATCCACCATCCTAATGCTGTTGGAATTAAATGTGTCCTCTATAGCGTTCAACAATCGAAACTTTGCTTTTCCCCAACCAAATTATTCATAAAGGCTACTCTTGACTGTGGCAGAAAGTGGGGGTGGGGCATACACAGGTGGGCTGTGCAAATTTGCTGGTCCAAATCAGGAACAGGCTTGCTAAGTTGTTGGGTTTATCAGCCGCATGATACATAGACACAGAAGAAAACAAATGTAGACAGGCATCAAGTCACGTCGGATGAATAGGCTGTGTTGGATTACGCCCCCACTTGAAGGGTCCCTGCTCCTGGATGCTTTCCATGGTATATAGTAAATATTAATAACAGCAAGAATGAGAACGATCCAAAGATTTTTAGTGCATCTGAATCAGTTATATTACTCTTTTCTAAGCATGCATTAAAATATACCCAACATCAGTCATTTGACCTTGCAGTGTTGTTGCTATTGTTTTTAATTTGTTTGGAGAGCTGCAAAGGAAGGAATAGAGAAGTTACATAATCCTCAAGGTCACCCAGATAGTAAGTGATGGTAGGATAAGATGTCTTACCTTCTGACGTTTGTTCTAGACCACATGGACCTGAAACAGTGACCATGGGGTGAATGTTAGTAAGTTTCCCACTCATTGAAACCATTCACCACCTCCCTGTATTTTATTTCCACATTAATATTTGCAGAGCACCTCCCTTGTTTAGATCCTGTTCTGGACACCGGGGACCCAGTAGTTCAAAGGATGTGTGGTCCCTGCCCTCTTGCAGGCATTTGAAAACTGCAACCAGATAATAAACATTTCAACTGATAAAGCATACCCTTTCTGAGAGTGACTGGTGCTTCGTAGGAAAGGAGATGGAGCTGTGTGGTGGACAGTATCCAGCTGGGAGAGGGACTCCTTCTACCTTGGATGATCAACAGAAAACATGGTATAAATCAGCTCACACAGGCACACACAGATACACACAAACTCAAAAATAATCAAAAGTCGGAGAATGCTAGTGAATCTCTCAACTCTCACCAGTGACACTTCCTTATGCAAAAGAGCGAGAGGCACACAAAGGACTACAACTGGCCAAAGTGTGGAGAATATGAGATTGCAGAGTGTGTTTCCCTGGATAGGACTGCTATATTAAACCTCACCCACCATGGCTCAGAGACATTGTGGAAGAGGGGGCGTAAAGATTTTAAGAGCCAGGGATGGTGCATGAGCACGAGGAAACAGGCTTTCAGGCCTCTGGGAACTTGCTCGTATGAATTTGCAACAATGGTGACAGCATGCACAAGACCCATGCCGACCCAATCGGAAAAAAACACCATAGAACTGGGGAAATGGACAGCAGGCCTCAATCTTAGCGAAGGAACTATTGGCAACTGATTTCTGCAGGGTGAGGGAGCGTGGATCTTCTTTAAAGGAGTGACTCTAGGTAGGCTGACTAGACTCCAGTGGATGAACTTGCACCAAGGGACATCCGGGTACAAATGCACAACTCAGTAGGCCTTAATATATATGACAGAATGCATGAAACCTATTGTGGGGCGGGCAGTGTGGAAGGAGCATGGATGTGCGTGGGGGGTCTAAATTTGATTAAGATCTACTATAAGAAATGCACAAAAGTCAATAAAAGTATATAAAAGCATTAAAAAAAAGAAATAACTTTGAAAATAAAAATGGCTTCTCAGAGAGAGTAGATTCAAGCTGGGCCCTAAATGATTAAGATGAGCAGGGGTTTCAGTCCATACATGTAGGATTCAGGTAAAGAAAACAGAAGTGCAGAGGTCTAAGTCAGGAAGCAGTGCGTTGTGTCGCAAAGCCAGGAGAAAGTCAGAATGGCCCAAACACAGTTAACCATGGGAGGTTAGTGACAAAGTCACAAAGTTAAGGCTGAGACTTCTGGTCCTGCACAGACCCTGTAAGGAGTTTGGAGACTGCGGTTTCTTCGGTTCCTTTCCGTCAATATTCTATTGCCTGGAGCCCATTACCTTTAATGAACTGTCTTGTTCCTGTCTTACCTCATAATGGTCGTTTTAATCCTGTTTCTGATACATCCTATTGTTTCTTGGTGGACCATCTGACTTTGTCCGAAACAAGGCAACATTGTCAAAAATAAGTAACATAGGAGCTGGAGAGATGGCTCAGAGTTTAAGAACACTGGTTGTTCTTGCAGAAGACCCAGGTTCAAATCCTAGCACCCACATGGCAGCTAACAACTGTCCATAACTCCAGTCCCAGGGGATCCGACAGCCTCTTCTGACCTCCGCGGGCACTGCATTTACTTTTTATTTACCTACATGCAGGCAATACACGCATATACATAAAATAAAAAAAAATGAGTAAAGTAAAAAAAAGCAGAGGAATTCTCCAGCTAAAAATAAGGTGACAGGCATCAGCCTACACAATCTCTAATTAAATCAGTGCCACTGTGCATCCTGTCCACAGAGTGTGGTAGTTGCAGGCTCCTTACTGATGCCATGATGTCACTTAAAAGTTGTGTGATGTCAACTTTAAATTGGCCTGTTTAATAAGTGGTGAAGCCACCATCAATAGCAGTAATTATTTGTATTGATTAGATAAGTGCAGTGAGCTTGTCATAAAGCTGAGCTTTTGGCTATGGCCAAACCATTGACTCCCCATGGGAATCTGAACCTAGAATGAATTCTTGAACAATCTTCTGCAGGTTTATGGCAACTAAGCACTCTTTCAACACAGAATTTCCTTCCTTTGGTGCTGGAGAGATGGCCCAGTGGTTAAGGGCACTGGCTGTTCTTGCTGAGGACTTGGATTCAATTCCCAGCACCCAGATGGTGGCTAATAACCGTCTGTAACCTCAGTTCCAGGGGATCCAACACCCTCTTCTGACCTCCAAGGGTACCACGCAACACAACACGGTACACTCACTGAATATATGCAGTCAGCACAGTCATACATGTAAAATCTAAATAACAAAGTCTTTAAAACCCTTCTTTCCTTAAAAATATAATAAATGAATCCATGATTTTTACTAGAAATAGAAGTTTTTAGCTTTTTAAAAAATTTTTTTATTTTTTATTTTTATTTTATGTGTATGCTTGTATTGCCTGCATGTAGGTAAGTGCACCCATGTCGTACAATGCCTGTGGAGGACAGAAGAGGCTGTCGGATCCCCTGGAACTGGAGTTACAGACAGTTTTTAGCTGCCATGTAGGTGCTGGGATTTGAACCTGGGTCTTCTGCAAGAACAACCAGTGTTCTTAACCGCTGAGCCATCTCTCCAGCCCAGTTTTCAGCTTTTTAGCTGTCGGTGGCAAAGGCGTGGTCTTCACGGTTGGTGATTAAATACGCATTTTCTCTCCTTTAGTCTTATTGATTTTCCATATTACTTTCCTGTAGGCAACCTGTGATCTCATTTTAGCCATAACCATTCGTTTAGTGGACAAAAAAGAGACCTGGATGGCCCTGAGTGGTGCTTGTACGTATACAGGGATTGTGGGAATTCTGAAGGAAGAACTGAATGAAGTCATCTGAGCTTCAGAAGCTGCTTCTACCCCTAGACTGTTACTGTTCTTCATGTCCTTTGGACTTTGGCGCCTTGGTGTGGGGAGTTCCAAAAATTCTCATGTCCTTTCTTAGCTCTTGACTAACTCCATGTACTTGTAACCAAGGGAGAGAAGTAGACCAAAAAGCAGACCCAAAGTAAATGAATGGACCATGATAGGTTAAGCATGGTTTTAAAAAACCATGACACACGTCTACTTACTTGGCCCCTAATTCTTTTCAGCCTATAAAGTCAGCTTTTAGAATAGTAACCTTGGTGGATAGAAAAGTGAACCTTGAATTGGGGGATGTTAGGCGTCCTGACTTTTATTTGCTATCATCCAGTAAGAAAAGCAAAAACGACTTAAAGGCTTCATCGGTCTTTGTCGTCCATGGAGGACTAGGGAGGGGGTGGGGCTTCATTGTACTCCACACAGAACAGTTTATTATTCTTATCTGAATAAGAATTTTAGTTTGATCTCATTCAAATTAAAATTATGAGTATTAGAACTGACCATTATAGACTCTCTGCCTGCATTTTTGGCCCAGATGGTTTACTGGGACAAGAAGGGTATAGTATGTTCACTGATATTTAATCCTCAGTGGGAGATGAGGTGCCCTGCAGAACTGGTATGGGATACAGTTTTCACAGATATCCTCCAAGAATTCTTTTCTTTCTAGATATTTCCAAAAATTTTCAATAGGTAGCAGAAACTGTGGTCTGGGAGGGGTTGTGACATCCTAGATTGTGTAAAAAGATGGTTGCATGTGACCATGAAGAATGGTTTCTGTTCTCCAGGAAGGGTGGGAAATGGGTTTAAATCTGTTTTCTCTCTTGGGCATTAGGAATACATTTGAGCACAGGAAAGACTTCAGGATTCTAGAGTAATCTCTGTGGATTTGAAAACATACTCAGTCCAGGAACACTTTTGTCAGAGCAGGCCAGTACTCTAGAACATCCTCTGGGAAACTCTGAGCTAGAGATGTAAGTTGTTGACTTTTCCTGTGGTCTACATGTGTAAATGCATTGGACATGTGCTCGCTCAGGCCACACTTCAGTAGGAGACTGCTGTGGAAATGCTGTGTAGTTTGTGTTGTATGTGTGAGACAGTGTGCCTCCCAACACAGACATGTCCATGTGCATCTTCTCAAATGCAGAAGTTTGTAACCTGGTTTTGTGAAATGGTAGTCTTTTGGGCTGTTTCAGAATTATGTGTTCTAGAATGTCTGTGGTTAAATTTTATGGACGTGTTTGGAATATTTATGTTTGAAGCTAGTGAGTTTAAACTTTGAAAACTGATACTTAAGTGATACATTAGAGAATTATATCCACTAGGCACAGTTTGGTTGAGAATGTGTAAGTGCATGTTGCCTTCATTATTTTTAAATAATATGTAACCTTTTTGTTGTAATTTTGGTCATATCTCTCTACAAATTATAATAGTAGGTTCTCATATGAGGAATAGCCCAGTGATGGCCTACATCAGAAATGCAGATTTGCATCTGAGCACAGATGATGGATGTACACATGCTGCTTACTGGCTTCTCTGGCCTGTTCTCATCCTGATGGTTTTCTTCTTTCCTTCCTTCCTTCCTTCCTTCCTTCCTTCCTTCCTTCCTTTCCTTCTCCTTTACCCTTATCCTGGGAATTTGAATCCAAAGTCTGCACATACTAAGCACATGTTCTACCTCTGAGACACACCCACAGCTAGCTTCTCTCTCTCTCTTCCCCCCTCCCTCCCTTCCTTCCCTTCTTTATTTATTTGTTTAATGTGTGTGACTGTATTGCCTGCATGTATGCAAGCACACCCATGTTGTGCAATGTTCATGGAGGTCAGAAGAAGGCATTGGATCCCCTACAACTGGAGTTAGGATGGTTGTTAGCTGCCATGTAGCTCCTGAGAACTGAACCTGGGTCCTCTGCAAGAACAGCCAGCTCTCTTAACTGCTGTGCCATCTCTCCACTTCATCCTGCTTTCTTATACAATATAGGACCACCTGCCCAGGAGCGGCACCACCCACAGTGGACTGGGCTCACCCACATCACTTAACAATTAAAATGCCCCTACAGACATGGCCACAGGCCAATCCAATGGTGGAATTTCCTCGGCTGAGGTTCCCTCCAACCAGGTGTGTCAAGTTGACAACTTAAGCCATCCAGCACAGAGTCTAAAGTCATGGTGCCTAAATTCTGCCATGACTTAAATGGAGGAGGGAGTTGAGGGTAGCATGCAGCTATCCCTCCAGAGGCAGGGAGGCGGGGGATGGATTCCCACATCCTTCAGTAGCTTACTCATCCAATTCCCTGAATTGGATGTCTGAAAATGGCAGTAGCCAGTGTGGACATTCCAGAATGGAATCAAGTGACCTATGCATAGTCGCTACCAGAGAAACCTCCATGTGAAAAAGTCTACAACTATTGTTAGTGTTTTTATCTTCAAATATCTTCATCTTATTTTATTGAGCTCTGTAGACTCCAAGTCCCCTGTATAAGGCAGGATATGCACTTCTAGACACTTGAAAGTCTCTGTCACCAACATTTGATATTTAACACATGTAAGTTGTTCATAGTGTATCCTATATTGTTTCAACATCACAATTGTTAGACTCAACTATTGAAGTCTTTTATGAAGATATTTAAACATACCAGGAAGAGAAATATATTGTACATACTTGGTCTTCTTCGTTAATTCTACATAAACTTATTGAATATAATTTCTAAGAAGTAAATCAATGATGAGACCAGGTCTGTAGGAGTATAATGATTTGAGAGAAATGTGTAACTCATAAGTAAATGAGAGTGGCACATACTATATACAAGTGCATGTGTATGTGTGCATACATGCACGCACATGCACATGTTGGAATGTCCAGTATAGCATGCAGTATAACAAAAATCATACCTATCTTTTTCCTGGATGGTTACCTTGTTTAATTACAGTCTAGCACCAGGGAACTAAATGTAAAGATTTTTATCCTTGTGGGGACTGGTTTACTTAGTGTATGGAGAAGAATGAACCATGCAACACTCTTACTTTGAAACATAAAATTAACAATTGCACCGATACTCTAATGGCAGGGAGACAGTATACATATTTTGAGACTGGGATGGTTATTCTGTTTTAGCCATGCCTCACTTAGGACCATCATCCTCTGCTCTTAGAGACTCCAATTTTCTCTACCTCTCAATTTTTGTTACTTACGACATTACTTTTATATTATCCATGACAATGACTCTCTCTCTTATAATGACACTTGGCATAAATTACTTATATTTACTTGATGTGTAATCTCAGGATGAGCTCACAGCTCTTCAGCAGTTCCATTGACTGGAGCATCTCCATTCTTAAATTTTTATTCAAATTCTAGTTGCCCAGATTTTTCTTCCTATAATATTTTATTTTTCAAAATGGGCTCAGGAGTATTGGGTTTTTCTTTTATGTGTTTGTTATCTTTAGGTGACATTTTAGTTGGGTATCATATTTTGAGAAGCACAGTATTTATGTAAACATAACCCTTTCTTCATTAGTTCTGGCATTATATATGAATCTAAATAAGTAGGACATCGGCCTAAATTCTCTCCCTTCTAGCTATTTTTTCCTTCTGTTTGTAAAAGATTTTTTTTTTCTTCTCTTGAATTTCAGTAACTTAATTAAAATTTATCTGAGTGTCAATCATTCTGTGTATCGGTATCTTGGAACCTGCGAACACTTATGATCTACAGCTGTTTGTCTTCATTTTTGGACCTTTGTAAAAATTATTTATTTATTTATTTATTTATTTGTTTGTTTGTTTGTTTATATTTTACATGCGTGAATGTTTTGCCTGCATGTATGTAAGTACACCTGTGTTGTGTCATGCCCAAGGTGGATAGAAGAAGGCAGCAGATCCCCTGGAACTGAAGTGATAGACAGTGGTTATCTGCCATGTGAGTGCTGGGAATTGAACCTGTGTCCTCTGCAAGAGCAGCTAGTGCTCTTAACTGCTGAGTCATCTCTCCAGCCTCCAGTAAATATTACTGTTTTATGCATAAAGCTATTGTGGTCTCCCCTGTTATTTGAGCTAATGGTATCTTTGTGTGGGTGTGTTATCTTCCCTTTCCAGTTTTGTTTGTGTTTTCCAGCAGTTCTACACACCCATGGCATTTCTTTTTAATTTGATCATCTTTGATCATGACTGTGTGATGATCTATAGAGAAGTGGTTTTTAGTTATTTTTCCTCCTATGTAAAACACACCTTCTTTATAAAAGCTCAGAGTTTTGCTCTTAGAAATGGTTCTGTTTTATCTAGGTTTTTTAGCTGAGAATATGGCAGGGAAGGGGTGCAATCTTTGGAGGACACCAACAATCCGTGTCTCTTTGACACTCTGCGGACCCATCACAGGGATTTACTTTGGGACTTTGAATAATTGCTCAGACTCAGTGTGGAGTCTTGGCCCTCTTAATCTTCTTGGGGTGGATTGTTTTTTAGAGTTTTTTTTTTTTTTTTTAACTCGGAATAAGCAGAAGATAATATGTACTTAGAGGTGGCATCTTTCTAAACTTAGGGACATTCATGAGAAAATTCAGGATTTTGTGGACTTCCTGTATAACTCCTGGTGGTGTGTTACAACGTTTGCACATGAACTGTGCTAGCCCTCTGTTCCACCCCAGAGACTTCAGCCTCTTATCGAATTCCAGTTTCTAAATTTTATTGCATTTGCTTTTCTCCCTTGCTTTGTTTGATTTCTGTTACGGAGCTTTTCTTGGGCTTAGAGATTTGGACTTAACTGATATTTTACTTGTTATTATGTGTAAGAGGAGGCGATTCTATAGTAGACTCATATTAAGGATTTAAGTATTTGTAAGTATGAAAATTAATACACATGACTTGATAGGTAGGTCAGGTATGTTGTAACCTCACTCCTTACACTCAAATATTCGAATCCTAAGGATTCTGTAAGGCCCAGCCTAAATCCTTGGTCCAGTATGGTTTGCTTCTTTCTTTTTTTTAATATTTTGTTTATTATTTTTTAACAGAGCATAGGGTAGGGGTTTATTTATAGAAGAGTGGGCACCCCACATTTAAGGCTGCGCCATAAAGCCCACAATGTGGGGCTTGAACGTTTTCTCTAACATTCACCTCTGCATATCTGAAGTTGGGTGGCACTTGTCGCGCTATTCGGGTTCCCCCACTTACAGCAGTAACCATACTTCTGTGAATGAGCATCCTTCCCTCATCCAGTCCAAGTACTCTGTGACTAGAGAGATCCATGTGGTTCTTTGGTTTTTCCAGATTGCATCTGAGATGGGAACTTGATTAGCAAGCCAACATCTCTTGTGTATTTTTTTTTGTGCTGGGGTGAGTCGCCCAAATTAAAATAGGCGTCTTTCCTGAAACCATGGAACTGTGCTCCTGAAGAGTGAAGTTCTCTGTGAAACTTTGATGCTTACTGAATGAAATTCCATAAAACCATAATGAGATAATGGCTGGAAGGTGCTCTGTCAACTATTAAAGGCTCGGCCCATGTAGGACTTTGATATTGCCATCACAGGTCACTTGTGTGCCACTTACCATTTTGGGTGGGCTGGGAGAAGCCTTTGCTCACTGTGCTCTGTTCTCCAATCTCCTCCTGACCTTGACACTGGAGCAGTGAGCCTTAGCGAGATAACCGGACACTCTGCAGTGACTCACCCTCTGCTATAACCTGCCTTTGTCCACAGTGCTCCCTCGTCCGTTGTCTCTGTGATAAAACATTTCCTGTTAGTACAATTTTGAATCTCATTTCATAAAAGCTCTGCTATGGAGTCCTCTGTGGCTTCTTGCTTGCTTCTGAACACCAGTGATAGCAGTTTCAGACTTGAACTCACAAGCTAATTGAACTTCCTGAGAATATTTTGTGTAGCATCTTTACATAGAGGATGGGTGCTGTGGCTGTACACACTCTCAGAAGGTAGACTTGCTGAGGAAGATGGGTAATCCAGAAAAAGCTGAGTGGGTCCGAACAAGTTTATTTTATTTTATTTGTTATGCTTTTCACATGGGTTTGTATTGTTTTCTTGTTTTCACTATAAAGTCCTTGAGGCTAGAAGAAGTTACCAGGTGTATTTTGGAAGAAGTAGATGATGAAGGCAAGTATGGGAAATAGCTAAACTACTATAAAGAAGAGAAATGTAGTGAGAAGGAATTGCTAATCAGGTTCAGCAACTCTATATTGTACGAACTTGGGAGTTTGACCAATTCTGGCTGGATGACCTTGGATAAGTTACTTAACCTTTCCAGGTCACATCTGTAATTCATACACAATAAGAATATTTGCCTCCTAGGGCTGTTGATAATAAATGTAAAGTGTTTATAGCAGTGCCTGGAGTGTAATAGAGGTAAAAATGTTATCTGCTACCATCAACATCATTGTTTTATTAATACTTCCTTGAAGCTTCAGCAAGGTAAGCAAAGGACAGGAGGAAAACTATAAACATTATGTAGCATGAGGTAAGACAATGAATTTGCTCTGCTGAATGTGGACATATGCTAAGGGCTGAAATAATAACTAGTACTTCTTATGGGCATTGTTTTAAAAATGTTATATGTATAGTCTAATATTTTTAACACCATGAAGTAGGTGTTACTTTAGTGGTAGATCCTAGACAGGGAAATTGAGGCACTGAGAGTTTTAAGTAATCAATGAATCCAGAGGCTCATAATAAGTAAATAGTTCAGATTTTAGTCTAACCAATCTGTGAGTCTAACTGGCATGTGGTGTGTGTGTGTGTGTGTGTGTGTGTGTGTGTGTGTGTTTGTGTGTGTGTGTGTTTATTGGGGTGGGTCTGAAGAGTCAAAGTCAATTATTAATGAAATTAGTTAAGTTTTGGGGCAATATTGCTGCATTTAAAATCATTGCCAAAGAGGAAATTTTGAAAATTTCTTTTGTCAGAAAGAGAAATGAGGGACATGTGGAACCCAGCCCTGAGCCAGAAAACAGGTGCTGATAATCGGATTCAAGGCACACAGAATTAACCATGAAGACCAAAGAAGTACTTGTGGGGTATATAGATGATGGATCTGGGGTGTCATCAGTATTTAGGGACTTAGTGACTTTGGACAAGCTCCTCAGCTTGGTATGGGAGGCTTAGTTTCCACAGTGGTAAAATGAAGAATTGTGTAGGAATACTTCTGTGTGCATTTCATGTTTTAAAACACACACCTCCGTGTGTTGTCTACCTTGGTACTGGAAATTATTGACAGCATTTCTTTAACTTTAGTTCCTGTTTGCACATTGGCCATTTATTCATTTAGCCCTATTGATCCGGCTGTCCTGTGAGTTCACTGTGTGACTTATTTTCTCTATTAACATTGGTCTTTGTAGAGAATGTGTTCTCCCTCTTGGAATCTTTATGCCCTAAACAGAGTAGGCCCACAGTCAGTGCTGTTCATGTCTATGATAATGGTGCAGTGATGTGCTGAATGCCTCCTCGAGGAGCGTACAGCAAATATGAAAGGAACTCAGTAGCATCAACCTTGAGAACCTTTTGTAGCGAGCTTGTCTTTTTTGTAAGGCTCTGGGCCATTTGCTGAGAAAACCAAACATGAGTCAGATGACCCCTACCTTCAAGAAGCTTACCCAAAGAACACACTACCTAACCATCCTAGAATTCAGGCTCCTGGATCTGAGAAGCCCTAACCCATTGATTGACTCCTTCTCTGCATACCTTCAATTCCCATGACAACACCCCCACCCTGTGGTGGTCTGGCATCTCCTTGAATATTCCAGTGACACAGAACTCACTACTGCTCTTTGTAGCCAAGGTGGCAGGCATCATGGCTTCCGAAGTTCTGGGTAAGAGGACTTGTCTTAATGAAGAGCCATAGACTTTTATGCTGGGGAAGAACCATGGACACCATCGTTTAAAAATATTTTATTTATTATTTTTATTTTCTGTATATGAGTGTATTGCCTGCATGTATATGAGTGCACCTGTTTTGTGCAATGCCTGCGGAGGTCCCAAGAGGGGACCAGATGCCCTAGAACTGGAGGTATGGATGGTTGTTAGCCACCATGTGGGTGCTGGGAGTTGAACCCAGGTCCTCTGTAAGAGCAGCCAGTGCTCTTAACTGCTGAGCCAGCTCTCCAGCCCCATGGGCACCATTTTGGAAATAGACATTTGGTAGATGGAGGGGAATGGAAAAGGATGCCAAAGGTCCTTTGTTAGGTGAGAGTCACAGAGACTCAAAAGAAAAGGGTATGCTGGGGAAATGCCAAATGGTCCAGTTTTCCCAGATGATAATGACAGAGGGTGGGGGCCAAGGGGCTGTTAAAGACAGATTGAAGCTATGATTTGGAGGACCTTCAACACCATTTGCATTTGGGGTAAGGGGATGGCCCTCATGAGAACCGTAATTCTATGCCTCGCAGGTGACTGGTTGGTTTAATCCTTATTAGTAACCAGATCTGACATGTTCCCTCATATCCATAGCCTGGACAACTACCTTGCCTCTCTGCCATGGATTTTCTTCAGGAGGAATTATGTAGGGCCCTCTCCTGGCCTGATTTCCATGCAGACCTATTTTGTATTCATAGTAGTCCCTTGGGAAGCTGTGTCAGTCCACCTTACCTGACAGAGCCTTAAATCCTCTGAACGTTGCTTCCATTGTTGGGCATGTGCCAAGTGGCATACAAACTCAAAGAGAGCAAGAGAGAGAGCATCCTGATTTTGGGGGTGGGGAAGGTGGGGGTCAGTGATAAACAGGCCTTTGGCCGTGATTGTCTTTCCCTATGATAATGAACCCATCACGAGCAAAGGAATGTAATGTGATGATTTTTCCAAAAGCTATTGAACGAACCCCATTTCAGCCCTGCCTACACCCTTCCTAGGGACAGATTTGCATTTTCGGGTGAGAGAAATTCATATATATTGTAAAGATGCCTCTGTAATTATAGAAAGTTTATTTCTGTCCCCAGATGTCAGCAATCAAATTCCCCATAAATATATTTTGTGTAAATCTGTCGGCAGCTGGTCTCCATTCAGGTTTCTGGAGATATTAGCCTGTCTTTGAGTTTATGACAAAGTTAAAAATTATTCATTAAACTGACCTGCAGTATATTCAGTAACTGGAAAATTGCCTTGCAGTTCTATTTGGTTTGTAGATGTGATCACAAGTAAATTTTTAACTTAATTAATTGGCCGTTTCTGTTGACAAGAAATTTATGTGGTAATAATTTGCTCGAAATAGATGCCGACTGTAGGAAATGAGATATCCATCATACGCTTGTGTTCCACCAGCTGCACAGTGGCTATTATGAAAGTATTTCAGCCTGCGTCGACCCCAGTGTTTGTGCAGTCAAGATTATATATACCCACGATCCATAGCCTGCCAGAGAGGCGCTGGTGGAGGTCTATGATAACAAAGACTTTGTGATTTATGGCTTGCTGTGAAAGCAGAGCTTGATGAGATTAAACAATTTCATAGCACAAGTGTTTCTCAAGACCTGATTTGTAGTTGCAAGCTGATGGTAAATCACATTTATATATCTGCAAGCGTGCTCAGCAGAGGACTGCAATTACAGTTTAAGACAGCTACTTTTTATTTAATTTTTATCCTGGTTTTGTCTCTTTTATACCCCCTTCGTCTGCAAACCGTTCACCTTCACAAGTCCTTTCCTGGTTAGGAGGCCAAAGACTGAAGTCAATGATGTTCTTCCAGTCCCCCCGCCAGCTCAAGGAGGGAGGCAGGGAAGTTCTCAGAGCAGCACTGACTGGCTCAGACTGGCTTTGACTGGCGTGAGCTCTTTGTTCCATTCTGTGTCCTGTTTTCACTGGGTGTGCAACAGACACTTGTGCTTCTTGGAGCACAGAGGGAAGAAAGAGACCTTCATTGTCCTGGGATGTAGGGCATCATCGGATACATGGTGTCAGGGAGAGATGCAGATGATAGTTACTTCTGAAGCTTGACTTCAAGGTTGTAGAGGGCATCAGGGGCTCACAGGTGGCTCCTCATGAATGTGGCAGTGTAGTTGTGTTTCCTCTGCAGACGTGGAGAACAAGCTGCCACCAGCCTGTTTGGCCAAATTTTTGTTATCTACTGTGGTCTCAGCTCTGTGTTAAGTAGTGGTACAGAGATCTCTGTCCACAAGCAGTTTATGATCTACAAATGGTACTAACAAATAATAATAATAATAATAATAATAATAATAATAATATAATCACCTTAAATGGCTCTTGCACACATTGCTGGAGGTCAAAGGGAAAGGGAACAACAGCACTCCTAGCTGGGGAGGCAAAGGAAATTAAATGAGGTGGAAAGTTGCAGGATACATCAGAGCCTAGGTGGCAGGAAGAGCCAATTCTGGACATTACAATGATCTGCAATAATGGAAGCATCCTACATATCCAGCCATGGGATCGAGCTCAGGCTCGGTCAGTAATTATAAGAATGATGTACAATAACTGCTGAGTTCTTGTTGTGTGCCACAGTAAATGCTGCCTACATATTACCTTATTAATCATCATAAACCTAGAGAGTGAGCAGCATTGTTATCTTCATTTGGGGAATGAGGGAGCAGAGTTGAGAGCGGTTAAGTACTTTGACCATACTCATCCTGGTTTGGGTTTGAGCTAGACCTAGGTCGAGTATGGTATCTTACCCTTGTGATTGTAGTGCATGGAGGCGCTGAAGCAGGACATTCTTGAACGTGAGGCTCGACAGAGTCGCATAGTGAAAACCCGCCTCATCACTGAGTGAAAAAACTGTGAACCACTGACGTATTTTATGCCAAAGTCTTTGTTCCCAGGCAGTATGTGTCAATCCTTTAGGGGAAGGAATGCAGATAAGAGCGAGGAGGCATCCCACTGATGGGCGTCTGGTCACAGCTCCAGCCGCTTCTGCTTCCCTCAAAGCAATACAGTTTGGTCTTTGTGGTGCTCTGCATAGTGGCTTCCCAAATATGTACACAGCCTAGACCCCGTCCTTAGAACATACAAATGCTTCCTTAGGTGGCAAAAGGACTTTGCAGATGGAATGAAAGGTCTTAGCTGGAGACAATATTCTGTACTGTTTAGATAGGCTTGGTCTAAGCACGGTTGTTTAGAGGGACTCAGGGCAAGTCGTAGGGAGAGGAAATCATGTGATAAAGGGGCCTGAGATGGAGCAGTGCTCTTTTGATGATAGAGGAAGGGGATGCAAGATGGAGAAGGCAGGGAGCTTCTGGAAGTTGGAAAAAGTACCTTTATCCCTCACAACACCTAAAAGAACCTCCAACCTCCAGAGAAGAAACTCATTTTTTATAAGCCACTGAGTTCATGGCTTTGTTACAGCAGCAAGCAAGAAACCCATACAAACACCAACAGATTTTAATTAGCTCTACGGAGAGTTTAAGCTTGATTTTAATGAGATGGTGGGGGGACTTGTTCAAGATTGGGTGCTTTTGATTACTGTGATTGCCCCTGTGCCTTTGCTGTTCAGCTACAGGGCCAGTGATACTTCATTCATTCTCTTGCCAATGTCTAGTGTGAGAATGCTACACATCATGTGGTAGACATTCGTTAAGCGTGTGTTGAATGAATAAATGGGATGACGCCATCCATCTACAGGGTAACATTGATCATGCTGTTCAGGATCCAGGTTTTTTCCCAGAAGGCAACCTCTTATGTCATAACTCACTGGTTATGAGTGACAAAAAGAGAAATGACTCCCCATTTTTTTCTTGTCTACAAACTGGTAATATCTCAGTATAGCAGGGCCTAGGAGAGCCAGGCCTACCGTAAGAATCTCTACTAAGTCAATGTGAATGGTTAATTGTGCTGCGTACGTGTGTGTGTGTGTGTGTGTGTGTGTGTGTGTGTGTGTATATATATGCATATACACACTCGCATACATGTGTTTTCATAGATGTTGCCTTATCTTGTCAGCGGGAAGGTTGGCAGGTTTGATAAAAAGCTTTTGACCTCTGAGACTTTCACATCCTTCATCCTTACATTGGCTTTTGTCTTTTATTTGATAAGTGGTATTTTCTACCTATTTGTTAGTCTGGGTTTTATGCCCCTGGGGTCTTTTAGCTGGGTACTTAGAGGCACAGACCTCTCCACCAACAGATGTTAAACTGGCCGATGAAGCTCTTTACTAGGGAGCAATCCAATCCTGTATCTTTGGCCTGAATTCCAGAGACCTGCTTTGAAAATCTTGGGAAAGCTGAGAGCTCTGTTTCTCCCTCTAGGGTACTCATGTATTAGCCTCCCAATAAAAGTTAATTGAATTTAATTTTATGTTTTAAGTGTGATGCATTTTAAAGTTCTCCCCAGTGCTCGAGTCCCCCTTGAAAAGGCAGTAAATTCATATTATTAAACCACCGCATGTAATTCAGCTCAAATAAGCATATTCGCCAATCTTTATTCTGGGTATATGGGACTGACCTTGTGTTGAAACTAAATCATTTCATCCCAGACAAAGTCTGTTTGGAGTTAATTGAGGAAGCAGTAGAGAAGTGCAGGGGGGTCACTCCGAGCTTTTTATTCTCTTTCTGGCCCTCAATCAAAGAGTGCCATGGTGGGCATTTTCCAATGCCAGGCCCTTCATCATTTTATAAATACCAATAGTTACCACAGTGTGGTAGGTGATAAAGTGATGTAGGTCTTCCCACTGGAGATTGCTCATCAGATGCCCTGCTTCCCAGGCTCATTTTAATAGGGCTAATTGGTTGCTGGAGCACTACCCAGTAGAGTGTGGTAGGAGAAAGCACATTGGGCTGCAAATCAGACAACCTGATTTGTGACCCCAGGCTGTCCATTAATCAGCCCAGTGACCTCAGGGATGGGAGAGAGCATCACTTTTGTAAACTGTGTTCTAACGAGGTTCAGACATTCAGGTTGAAGTTTCTTGGCCACTCTGTGTGGTAATCAGAGTACAGATTGGATGAATAGTAGTTCAAGGTCAAATCAGCCAGAACTTGAGGCTCTCAGACTACTGTCCCTTGTGCTAAGACAGTAGCTCACTTCTCCAATGGAAGCCAACCCACCAAGAATCTGTTGAGGTCACAAGGGCTCATCAAATGTGTCTGAGATATTTGGGGCACATTCTCCCTGTCTTATCACTGCAGCCCATGGGTCAAGTCCCAGTGGTTAGATCTTTCTCTTTTATTAGGTAGAAGTATCTTAAGGAATTTACATGGATTTCTCCACTTTATTTATTTTCCCCAAATTTTGTCCATCCAAATTCCAGGCTTCCTAGCCCATAATGTCTCAGTAACTCTTTTATCCGTGACGTGTGGAAATGTATCATGATGACGATGGCTGAGTTGGCATCTTCTCAAATCTCTATTATTTAATGTACATCACTTTTTACCATTGATATGTTTTTCTGTTATTACTGTTAAAATATAGATGTCCTCTGATTCATGATGGAGTTTATCCCAATTAATCCACTGTAAGTTTTTAAAAAAATATTTTATTATTTTTACTTTACACGTATGAGTGTATTGCCTGAATGTTTGTGAGTGCCCCCGTGTCATTCAGTGCCTGCAGAGGTCAGAAGAAGGCGTCAGATTCCCCAAGAACTGGAGTTACAGATGGTTGTTAGCTGTCATATGGGTGCAGGGAATCGAACCTGGGTCCTCTGCAAGAGCAGCCAGTGCTCTTAACTGCTGAGCCATCTCTCCACCCTAATCCACTGTAAGTTTGAAATATAAGTTTAAAAAACTATTAACACACTGAACCAACTGGATCTCATTGCTTAGCCCAGTATAGCTTTAATGTGTTCAGAACACTCACAGAAGTAGCTAATCCAAAGACACCTTTGTGACACAGTGTTGAATATCTCATGTCATTTATTGAATATCTATATCTAAAAGATGCTGACAATAGCAGCAAAACTTTATACTTCTTACTGTGTGGCTGACCAGGAGCAACAGCTAACTGCCACAGCCTAGCATCAAGAGAGAACAGTGCACCAGTGGCATATCACCAGCCTAGGAAAAGATCGAAATTCTATACTCAAATATGGCTTCTTTTGAATGCACATGGCATTTGTATCATTGTGGAGTTGAACCATCCTAGGTTGAATGTAGTATGTTGGAGACTCTCTTTGATTCTTATATCTGAACTCATGCTTTGAATTTTATTAGATGGAATTCTTTTTAAAGTAATAAAGATGGAACATTTGCAGAGTATCTCTTCTCATTGCCAAGGGGATTTCTTTTTATCTGGAAATGCCTGTTTTATGTATATGGATATTTTGGCAGTGAACTGAATTGAAGATTCTGCCCTCTTTTCATAAGAGACTTCTTGCCTTATGATTTGATTGCATCCTGAAAATACTTTGAAGTTGAGTTTAAAAATACCTTGCTGTAAATGATCTTAATAACTCCACACTTACCAAATATCATAGCTTAGACTTATCTGACTTAAACATACTCAGAATACTTATCATTAGCCTGTATTTGGGCAATATCATCCAATATGAAGCTTGTTCTATGATGAAATGTTGACCAACTTAAATAATTTAGTGGTTATTGTACTGAACAAACATTTGAATGCTTACATGGATACACTTATAACATGAAAAAGTCAAAAATCCTAAACTGAAGCATTGTAAGTCTGATTGTGGCAGTTTGAGTGAGACTGTACTCCATAGGCTCCAAGTATTTATATAGTTTGTCTCCAGTTGGTGGTTCTGTTTTGGGAGGCTTTATGTGATGTGGTCATGCCGGAGGAAGCACAACACTGGGGATGGTCTTTGGGAGTTCTTAAGCCTTGTCAGGATTCCAGTAGCTCTGTGCTTCCTGTACCTGCTTGAAGATGTGATCACTTGGCTTTCTGCTCTGCCTTGTCTGCCATTATTGAACCATAGGCTCAAATAAACTGTTCCTTTTATAAATTCTGTTGGTCAAGGTGTTTTATCACATCAACTGAAAAATAACTAATACACTGAGTCCACCTGTATTGTCATCTGCCTGCTCTTTCCACAGTACAGGTGGATATAGACTCTCTCTCTCTCTCTCTCTCTCTCTCTCTCTGTGTGTGTGTGTGTGTGTGTGTGTGTGTGTATTTCCATGCAAATGGAGGTCAGAGGAAAACCTTGGGTGCCCTCTACCAGTTCTTTATGAAACAGGGTCTCTCATCACCCTGGAGCTTACCTACTGTGGGAGACTGACAGTGTCAGGAATCCATCTGTCTGCTTTTCCAGCACTAAGATTGTAAACATGTGCCACCATGCCTGATTTTTTTACTTTTTATTTGTTAACATGGGTTCTAGGGATAAACTAAGGTCTTTGTGCTTATAAGATCTTTATTTACTGGGCTATCTTCCCAGACATCAGGAACTATGTTTCATGATCCGGTTTTTGTCTCTCTGCAGTCTACCCAAAGACATCCCATTTTTCAAAGCTCAGACCAAATAACCTCATAGCAGTTTTTCCTAGTCACTCTCGATATCATGAAGGGCCTGTTCTGAACTCTTGCCAAATATTAGGACCAACAGTGCTCACTCTGCATAACATGGTGTCTTGTGCAAGTCTTCAGTGATTCAGTTAGGTCACCCAACTGTAAGCTCTCTTGAGGACAGTGATCCTGCAATCCTTTGGCATCTGCAGTGGAAGATAAATGAAAACAATGCTATTATATTATCATAAACTGTGATTTGTGCCAGTCTGTCCTCTTTGGGACAGGTAGTGCATTCGTAGTAAGTAGAAATAGTGTGTTTTGTTTGACCCACTTTTTTAGTATTCATACACATTCTCTCTGTTGATGCCCTTGTCAATTCATTTCCATGGGAGGAAAAAGTACCTGCTAAAAGTGAATTCTGCTCACTGTATTCTGTTCAAACACAAACAAAACACAGAGCGAAAACAAAAATATCAGCAAATCAACCCGTTTTCCCTGGAAGAGTTCAAACTACAAGCGAACCTGCCAGGTGTAATATTAACTTTAATTCTAAGAATTGCTGTCGTGGAGTAAATGGCTTGGGATTAATTTTGTATTAGAAAAGTGAGAAATAGGTGGAAAGGAAGAAAAACCTTGAATCAGGTTTCAGGAGCTCACCTTCCTGGCTTAGTTCATCATTTGGACAGGGGCGAACAAAAAGATCTTAACCAGTTTCACCCAGAAAGTATCACAAAGATGGGACAGGGGAGATGGTTCCACGGTTAAGAGCACTAGCTGTGCTGCAGAGAACCTGGGTTTGGTTCCCAATGCCCTCATGGCAGCTAACAAGGTCCCATAACTACAATTTCAGGGATTCCATTCCCTTGTTCCAACCTCTGTGGATGTTGCATGGTATGGGTATGCTTACATGTAGGTAATATAGTCATGCACATTGAAGAAACAGAAGAAAGAAAGCAGATGCAAAGTAGCCAGAGGAGCAAGCCAGTAAGCAGCACGCGTACCTCCATGGGCTGTGCTCCAGGTTCCTCTTCTGAGTTTCTGCCTTGGCTTCCCTTGATGATGATCTGTGAGCTGTAAAACAAACCCTTTCCTCCCCAAGTTGGTTTTGGTCAGTGTTTTTATCATATCACAGCAATAGAAAGTAACTAGAACAGACCCACAGGCAACACACTCATACAGAGAGTAAAAATAATAAATTTTTTTAAAAGTACCACAAAGAAACAGGATCATCTAAGAAGGGACATGGAAGGGACATGGGGACTTTGATGATGATGATGCTTGAAGAACTGTAAAGGGAGCTGTTTACATCAAGCGCTCTGATGCCTGTGATGCCCTCTCTCTGCTAGTCCTGACAAACACTTTGAAATTTGCTGTACAAAAATTAAATTGTAACCAGTGCTGACTATATACCTCAGTCCATCTTTATACATCTCTTTCCTTGCTTGCTTTGGCAGAGTGAGTTACTGAAATATGTGGCAGACTTAAGTATTACCTGTACAATATCCTAAATACTCCCAAACTTGCCAATTACTTGTTAGAATCTTCTTAATAGGCCTAATCCTTCAGCCTTTTTTATAGATTTAAGTAGAGTACATTAGTCCTTGAAAGCATTTCCTTAAATGCTTACCTGAATCCCAAAATAAATTTGCTTCCTTGGTAAGGTAAGGCTGAGCTGAAAAGCATAGGTTTACAATAAACTCCTCTGGCCAGTTCACATTATTCTTCTTATTATTATTCTTATTATTATTTATGTGTATGAGTGTATTGCCTGCATGTATGTGAGTGCACTGTGTCGTGCAATGCCGCAGAGGTCATAAGAGGGCTCTGATTCCCCTGGAACTGGAGTTAAGGACGGTTCATAGCTGCCATGTGGGTGCTGGGAGATAGTCTTGCTGAGTAGCCCGAGCTGTCTTCAAACTCTCAGTCCTCCTGCCTCAGTCCCTTGATGGTTTGGATTCGAGACCTGAAGCACCGTGCAAGACTGAAATATTTTTTAAGCACTAATTCCTTTAAGAACATAAGTATTACATTGAAATTTAAATTTCTCTTCCTTCATGTGAAATGATCACTGGAGATGGTCCTATTTTCTGATGGTGGTGGTCTGGTGGACATCTCTTCATTAGAGAAAGCTTGGTGCTTTAAGGAGATATAGTATACCTTCAAGGTGGAAGCAGGCTGTACTCTTTTAGTATGTAGTGTAGAAGATGCCAGGTGACTGTGAGAAACAGTTATGGGCATGTGTGACAGTGACAGGAAGAATAGTCATGAGATACTTTTCTGATCTTAGATATAAATTAATTCTGAACTCTAGTGAAGACCTTTCAGTTAAAGAAGTCATTACCAAGATATTTTAGATGATGGTTTCAAACTTGTGGATGTTTCCAAGCCATTTCTTTTAGATTCTAGCTTCATCCTCCCAAAAGGAAACAAGGATTTATTTTTGCTCAAGGACCAGCCAGTATTACTGCAAAATGAATCTGATGTCCCTTTGTACATCAACAGGGATGCAATGTACAGTATGTCCACTTTTCTGTCTGCTTCTCCTTCCTCCCTCCCTCCCTGTCTTTCACTGTTGGATCTCAAAATAAATAACACATGCACATCTTTAACTCAGATAGTCAGAGGCATAGTCATCTGGGATGTTGTGATGAACAATGTACATTTTATACACACAGTGTCATAATAATTTAAAATGTCATCTTAATCTATTTATGATCTTCTAATGACTGAAATGTTTTACAGTTGTGGGGGATATTTTATCACTGAAGTTTTAATGGCTGAATCACTAACACCTGGCTGTCTGGAATGCTTTTCTTCTTCCCAGTAAGGCATTTAAATGCATTTCTGGGAAGGCCCAAGGGGTGGGATGTGACATATAAGCTCTTAAAAGGAGGAAAATTAGTTCTTGATACCTTAATGATCAGTCAGGTGAACGTTTGCATACCTTGAAGAATGCTCTTAAGTGGAATGACTTGATTAAGACTCTTGGTAGGTTTATATTTTTTCCTTTAACTGCCCTTCTGTGTGAAATTATACATAGAAATGTTGGTATGTCCACTCCCTAAAGAACCTTAGGTATTTCATAGGAGTTTTCATTTTTGAACTGTACTGGTTCTCATCTGCTTTGTACTTTCCTACCTCTGATTGGCCTGCAAACCATTGTTACCTCCTTATTGAGAGTTTTCTGCATTCATTTTGTTTGTTTATTTATTTTCTGGGTAGAACATACATACTGTTATATATATATATATCTTTGTATACAGCTTCTTGCCCCTGTTTTTGAGTTTTCTGCATTCATTTTGTTTGTTTATTTATTTTCTGGGTAGAACATATATACTGTTATATATATATACATATATATCTTTGTATACAGCTTCTTGCCCCTGGCTAAGCATACAGTTGCTTAAAGAAGTCCAGACACACACCCATGAAAACGTCAGTGAAGCAGAGAAGTCAAAGTGTAATTAAGCCTGTGGCAGGCTCTTGGTGGATGTTTACTAATGATGATAGTGGCACTAAATTATCTGGTACAGGCCAGGGGAGGTCAATACAAGGTTGCCCAGCAGCCTGCATTAAACACTCACAGAGAAAGCTGTGTTTAGCTACTCCTGTTCACAGGATGCATAGACAGCCTCCCAATGAGATGTCCCATGCAATTTCCATAGTAACCCCACTGAAGGAATTCAATGTGATCCTTGTATCCACAGTTTGTCAGAGGGGAGAGTGATGTCTTGGGAATATCAGATGACTGTGTAGCCTGTCCCACACAGCCAGGAGCCCAATCTTCTGGGTGCTCATCTGCTTTTTGCCCTCACTATGATGCTTGCATGCACAGGGTTCCAGCAGAGTGTCTTGAGGCCAGGTTACTGTCTTTTAATGGGCAACTAGTGTGAGATGTAGTTGGATCTGCAGCATCTTTGTGTATGTGGTACCTGCACATGTAACAGCAAATCTCTGTATATTTGTTTCCAATGAAGATTGACTAGACTGATGAAATAATGATAGGCTTCACTTCCGTCTTTATCAACTAATGGTGCTCCTTGTGACAAGTCCCTATAACGTTGCTTATGATTCCAGATGCAGACACTTGTGTTGTTCCTGCTTTCTAAGTAGATTGGGCTGATGTTTCTATACCGGCCTGCTTTGACGTGTAACAATTGACTTGTAGATTTGTTATTGGACAGTCAATATGGAGACATTTCAACCTCTGTAGCAGCAGGTTATTTAAAAGCCAGAGGCAGGCTGGAGAGATGGTTCAGTGGTTAAAGCACTGGCTGCTCTTGCAGAGGACCCGGGTTCCTTTCCCAGCACCCACATGGTAGCTAGCAACTGTCTGTAACCAGCTCCAGGGGAATCCAACACCCTCTTCTCACCTCTGTGGGCAGGTGCACATACTTACATGCAGGCAATGCACTCATACACATAAAATTTAAAAAAAGAAGCCAGAGGCAAGACTAATATGGTGGGAGCCCATCCCTTTGAAGAAGCGACTTATGTAAAATTTGGGTAACAAAAGGTTAAGAACTGCTATGTTTGCAAATTTGAGAAAAAAATAGAGAAGGAAATAGGCTGTGTTTTCACTGCTCTATATTCATTGACTTCTTTAGACACA
>NW_008352659.1:4787652-4871624 GCF_000622305.1 Nannospalax galili | reverse complement strand
ATATATATGAAGAATTATGCAGTGGGGGCTTTTCCAGAGGACTTGCATTTGGTTCCCAGCACCCACATCAGGTGATTCACAACCACCTGTAACTCTAGCTCTAGGAGATCTGATGCCCTTTTTTGGTCTCCTTAGAAATCTGCATACAAATGGCACGCTACACACACACACACACACACACACACACACACACACGGGCACAAAGAATCATACAATGAGGCATCTTATTTGTATTGATGTCATGTCAGAATTTTGTTCCTAAATATCTTGCTGTGGAGGCCTATAAGTTATAGATGATTTGGTCTAAGTCCACGGTGTTGTAATTTAACTTTTACAAGATAGAGTTTGGTTCTTCATGTTTGAGCCTGAGGGAGATAACTATTAAGAGTTAAGGGCCCCTGTAATTAGTCAAATTAATGAGGCAAAGACCACATGTGGCAGGGTCATCTACAATTTCTGCAAACACTATAAGGTTTCCATGTTACCTTATCTTTTATATATATGATTCCAGCTAGGGTATGAAAAATGCTTCAAACAACCATCCATCCCTTACAATTACCTCTGAGAAATAAGTCAGGACCCTTAATCTGTGTACTGTCTCCTTTGTTGTAGCACTGCAGTATTTAGCTTCATGTTATTCACTTACACTTAAGCAGTTCACCCTCCTGTGGGCATGTAGCCATTCTCTGACCTAGGGCAACATTTGGGGGAGTGTTTGACATTAATCTTATAATGGACTTTCGGATATCTATAGTAAATACACGTTTTCCCTCCCCTTGGAAAGAGAAGAGCTGACAGACATGGTGTCCCAGTATTGATTATAGAGATGTTTGACACCCCCCGCCCCCAAGGAAAACCCATTCTAAACTGGACCAGTGACCCAGGTGAACTCTGCTGGCTCTGTCTTCAGGCAGCCCTGTGCTCATCTTTCTAGGAGGAATAGGTTCATGTGGATATTTTTATTTTCTCTTTTTAAATTGAGAGAGATCACACTGAAAATCCTTTGCTTTTTTGATTACTCCATCCTTAATGTTGATAGGTTTTACGGACTAAAAATGTAATACAGGGGTTATGGAGTTGGCTTGGCCATTGAGACAATTGCCATGTAAACATGAAGACCTGAGTTCAGATCCCTATCACCCATGTAGAAAAGCTGGACATAGTATCTCATACCACCAATCACAGTGCTGTGGAGGCAGAAATAGAAGGATCCCTGGGGCTGCTGGCCAGCTAGTCTTGCCAAATCAGGGAGTTCTGAGTTCCGTGAGAAAGACCCTGTCTCATAAAGGAAGGTGGAAAATGATTAAGAAAGATACCTGATGTCAACCTCTGGCCTCTTTACACACCTGTGCACATACATTTACACATACAGATATACACTCATACACCACACATACGTACATACACATACACACACACACACACACACACACACAGGTATATATCCTGGTTCATATAAGTGGTCACCTTTATACTGGTAACGTCATCTCTGGCTATCCATCTTCACACTTCCCAAAGAGTATGCAAAATATATCTTACCTCTTTTCCTAAGCCTTAGGCCTTATCCACATGTCACAAATCAACTTCAGACTTGAGTCTGCCCTTGTCTCTGTTCTAGTAAACATATTTATTGATAACTTGTAAGGAGGTAGAACTATGTTTACTAGATTTCAGAATATAGTGTTAAGTGAGGACAGGATGCATCAGAGATTTTAGGTTTGGTCAGACTGGTCTCTGTAAGCTAAGACATTACCTGACACCTACCAGATGGAATTTAATAGGATTATAAGTTTGAAGACATAGCTCTATATTTAAAAAATCAATTATAGGAGCACATGGTTGAGAGGTCTGGCTTGGCAGTGTTTCCTGTCAAAGTGATATTTTATTGGAGAGTTGGTATATAGCCTCACAGGTTATAGTTGGGAAAGATACTGCTTCCTCAGGTCAAATTGAGTGTCTTCTTGAGATCCACATGACTCATACATACCTAGAGGACTAGGATCATCTCATGGTTTCATGGTTTCTTGCTTTAAGAAAAACAAAGATTAATGGGCATGTTCAGGAGAGGGACCAAGCTGTTAAGTGCCATGGAAATACTTGACCAAAAATAGATGAGATCAGAGTGATATGAAGAATCTGCTGTTAAATAATAAAAGCCATATCATATGGATAAGGCCGTGTAGTTTTGGGAGCATAAATCTAGGACTCTGGGTTAATGGTAACATGGGAGGAAGTTTTAGCACAATGTAAAATGGAAATTTTAGGAAGGGTGCTTAGTAAATATAACCATGTGTTGCTTGGCAAAGCTACAAATGCCATTTGTACTGGAAGTACTGAAGATCTAAGGACCAGAGCTAGAGAAACACTTGGTGAGGGTGCTGTTCAAGAGACGTCTATAACCATGTAGGAAGCTAGGCAGTTCAACCCACAGAACACAAGGATCTTTGCAAATTCAAACTCACTGCTTCACTGAGAACCTCAAGGCTTGCCCACACATTTCCATGTTTGTATTGAAGTATGAAAATGAGTGTGTTGGATTAGATGATCTCTTGGTATTATTCATGTGTGTACATCCAAATGAAATAATACATCTTTAAAAAGCTGCATGATTCTAGCTACCATCTGCTGAACCAAAACAATCTATTTTGTTTGCTTTTATTGAGACAGTATTTTGCTAATACTCTGGGTTGTCCTTGAATTCACCATCCTTTTACTTCAGCTTACTGAGTGCCTCTGTGTGTGTGTGTGTGTGTGTGTGTGTGTGTGTGCGCGTGCGTGTGCGCACATGCAAATGGAGGCTAGAAGAGGGTATCAGACATCCTCTTCTATTGTGCTCCATCTTCTCCTTTGAGGCAGGGTCTCTCCCTGACCCTGAACCTCACATTGTCTTGTTAATCTGGGAGTTGGCAAGCCCCAGTGATCCTCCTGTTTCTAGCAGCTTTGGACCTGGGGCTACAGGCCTATATGAGGTGTTCATCTTGTTGCATTGCTCCTAGGATCCAAACTCCAGTGTTCATGATTATTTAGCAAGCACTCTTAACCATTTTCCATCTTGCTGTCCATTTTTTATGTCTCTTAATTGTGTCTTTCAGTATCTACAATAAAGTTGGGATTAGGGCCTTTGCTTTCCTTAGTACTCACTGAGTACTTGTTATTAATTTACTGAGTAGGTTACCGATATGATCATCAAATTCAACTGTCTAAAAAGGACTGTGCCTAGAGCCCATCTTCATGGACCCTAATGGAAAATAAGTGATTTATTTAAGTACTTAAAGTATTGAATGATAGGCAAATTATATCAACTATCAAACAAGCCTAGTTTGCTTATGGTTAAAATATTCTTCTAGGGTCTGGAGAGATGGCTCAATGGTTAAGAGCACTGACTGCTTTTGCAGAAGACCCAGAGTCATTTCTCAGCACCCACATGGTGTTTAGCAACCATCTGTAACTCTAATTCCAGGGGATTCAACACCCTCTTCTGGCTTTCAGTGGCATTGCGTGCTCAAGTTCACTTACTTACACACAGGCAAAACACTCAAACATGAAAAATAAAAATGAAGTTAAAATATCTTTAAAAACATCCTTCTGCAGCCCAGTACCTCCTGCATATTTAGAGGAGGAGCCTGGAAAGGATGTACAGCAAAGCCACAGGCACATGTTCATTTACAAAATAAAGAGGAATTCATTCCCAAGTCTAATCTCCCAGTGCAAATTAAGATTGGTCTCTTGTTTAGAGATGTTCAAGGGGTTAAGTTGGACTCCTCCAAACCCAACTGTTCAGAGTTTTTGATGGTATAATGTGTTAATAGCCATACAGCTGTTGTTTCTCAACCTCTTCCTTTATTGAGTTAGACACCATTTGGTAGGCTGAGTCCAAATTGTAAACAAATTATTTTTGCATATGGATCAATGGAAATTAAATAAAGTTTATTAAAACCGTATATTGGACCAAGGAGTGCTGTCTTCTCTCATAGATATAAACCAACCTCATTAAGCTGACCTGTATTAACTGAATCACAGGGAAGAAAGTATTTGTGATCATTTAAAGATTACTTGGGTTCTACAGATAGTGGCTACCTTCAGAGCAAAGTTTTCTTTATTTAGCAGTCCATTTGTGTGCATGCATGTGAATGATGCCTGGTATGTCTCTAACTTGGCACGCTTTCAGGCCTAGAGTGGCACCTGACACCCAGGAGCATTGTAGAAGTAGAAGGGTATCCTAGCTAGCTTTCTGTTGCTGTTATAAAACACAAAAACTCTGACCAAAAATAACCTGGAGAGAAAAGGGTTTATTTGACTTACATGTCCCAATCGATCACAGTTTATCATTGAGGGAAGTCATGGCAGGAGCTTGGAGGCAGGAGCTGAGCATAGACCACAGAAGAATACAACTTCCTGGCTTACTCTCCTGGCCTGTGCTCTGCCTGTTTTCATATACATACAACCCAGAACCACCTGCCCAGGGGTGCCCTCACCCACAGTGGTCAGAGCCCTCCTGGATCACTCAGCAATCAAGGAAAAGCTCCACAGACATGGCCACAGGCCAATCTGGTAGAGGAAATTCCCCAACTGAGGATCTCCCTCCCCAGGTGTGTCCATTTCACAACTGAAGCCAACCATGACAGAGAGATTGTGATCTGGGGGTCAAGCTACAAAGTGATAAGAGCTGCAGCTCACAATGGGCCACCACTGGGGGAGAGCCTCAAGCTCTTAGCACTCATCTAGGTCTCTTTGTAGCCCCCCAAATGCCCCTCCATTGATCTATGGCCCGTGAAATGTCTTAAATGTTGCACAGATCTCTTCCCATTCTGAGGACAATCTCCGTTTATGTTGCAATAAATGTTATCTTAATCTCAGCTGATTGACGAGTTCTTAAAATAACAGCCCTACCCAAGTTCCCCCCTAGAGTTGTAAATCACAAATATTGTACTCGTTGGGTGGCATTCAGTTGACCCCTCACAGTTTCAGGGATGACTCCAAACACTCTTGGGAGTATCGGAAGGGCCCTGCACCAGTTCAATGGTTATCAGCTAACCAGAGCAGGAGGCTATGCAGGAATCTGTGGTAGATGCCTAGGTACTATGGCATGAATCCTGCCCATTCCCTGCAGACCAGTAGTTAAAAAAGGACCAAGACCAGCCTGCTTATTTCTCCCCCCTCCCTGATTGATAGCCCTTGAGAGAAGCAACCGCTTTGGGTTGTGGAACAAGACTGAAATACCCATTCCTTGAACAGCTCTGTTCCTCTCTGCCTGGAACCACTGTATCTGGGAGAGTATTGTTTCCTTCACTCTCTGGGACATGGAATTCTAAATTTAGGCAGCTGGTTAGGGCTGGAACCTTGGTGACTTCTGAAAGTTATAACAAATGGAAGTCATTATCACCATTGCCCCCCTTTACCTTGGTGCTACTCGAGGCAGAAAATGGTACCCCCCCACCCTTCACCCCCTGGTTTGTTTTGAAGTCTTTCATCCAGAGAAAAAGAGACTAGCCTGTGGCTACAATAGTGCTTTCGGCGTGCTGCAAATGTTTACTTAGCCAGGTACAAATAGGTAAAGCACGTAGTTAGAACTCTCAGCTGCAAGGTCATTTACCTTCTTAAAATTCAGACGCATGTGCCGACTCAAGTCGAGGGCTTGCTGGTATGAGCCATTAACTGCCTGTTGTACCTAACCTCTCCTTGTCTTACACACAGCTGCGTGTGAGCCGCTGGTGCCGCACAGCCAGCCCACCATGCATGCCTTGCGAGCAACAAAAGCAGTTTAACTTGTGATCGCTGCTCATATGATCCACTTACAGGGTGCAGGCTCAGTCAAGTAGAACTGGTAAATCATTAAAAATGCTCCTCAGTGCTGTGCCTGCTGAGTAAAACATCATGCTAACATCTCTACCCCCGACCCACAGTCAGTTGGTGGCATGGCGAAGGAGCTTGTACCAGCGACACGTTGGAGAATCTGAGTCACTGTAGTCTGATGTGGTGAGATTGTAAGCTGCTCCCAAGCTGGGAAGAGAAGGGCAGGAAGACAAAAGTCACATGAGATAGCTGTCCACCTCTCTCCCTGTCCTTTACCTCCTCTAACTGCACAGGGATAAGCATTCTAAAGGAATCAGGACTGTACTGGCGGTTAACTAAATTGGGATTAAAAAGGACCTCCTACTTAGAGATGCTCTCAGTCTGCCAAAAACTGAATTCATTGCCACTTGCTTTATCACAAGCTCCCGGCAACCCTATGATGTTCAGGATGAGCAAAAAAGAGATGATGATGCCCAAAGTGAACCTTTCCAGGAGACTCGTGGTCACAGAACAACTTGAGCTGTACATATATGTCCTTTCTTTCTAGACTTCCTTCTTCCTCAAGGCGTACTGAGTTTCTCACAGGGCCTAAACATGGTCCTGTGACTCAGTGATAGGGGGTTCAACAAGGCCTCTCTCCTTTTCTTCAACTGTTACTGATATCTAATTCCTCTGAAATTGTGGTGTCCATCAGTACCACAGGGAATATATAGCTACAGAATTTTCCTTGTAGCTTAAAATAAAAATGGGGGTTCTCCGGTTGGTTGGCAGTAACAGTTTTGTTTTCTGATCAATCAGTTAAAAGCTAGAGTATGCTGTCTCTCATTTGGGTTCCTAGGTTTTACTTAAATAAAATTGTGGGTGTATATGTGACATGGAAGTAGAGGTAAAATTGTCTCAGGGGACAGAGTTGGGGGTCAGAGAGAAGGTAGGGTGCATGGATGATTCTCAGTACATGTATATACAAGTCTGAAAACTTAATACTTGTTTAATTTAGAGTCAAACAGCATCAAAAAGTTAAAGCCAAATTGTCCTAGACTAGATCCCTAGAATCGGGCCAGAGAAAATGGTTCTGCATGCAAAGTAGGAACATCTGATAATGAAGAGGGAGAAGAACTCAGAGAGAGAGAGAGAGAGAGAGAGAGAGAGAGAGAGAGAGAGAGAACGCATACTGTGTACCTGTCAATACAATGTATATTACATGTATTACGCACATCTGTATGTTGTGGGGTATTCTGGCCTCTCAGAGTTTCTACAGTTTGTATAGCTGACAGAAACTTTAAAGCCTACTCATACTTCAAGAAGCCCCCAAAGAATAGATTTATTGACATATTCATCCCTTTAGAAATGAGGCAGTGCCATTTTAGTTCATTCAAATACTGTATCTAAGATTTCTCTGTGTAACCATAACTCCCAAATACCTTCTTTTTGTATCTCCAAGGATTTTCCCCAGACTCACAAGCTCACACTGAAGCTAGCTACACACTGGAAAGTGGGCCTGGGCGGGGTCTACTCCCTTGGTTTTTCTGACTTGGTCTTTTGGAGTGTTTGAGTGGCAGGTGGTCAGTTACCCTGTCTTTCACCCATCCATCCCTCCTGTGGTAAAACCTCCCTGTAAAGACCTTCGATGACTGTGGTAACTTCCTGATTGTGCTCTGGACCATTGCTTAGTGACCTAAAGTTGGCTTTGACAGGCTTGGAGGCCTTCTTACAACCCCTTGCAACTTGCTCTCTTCATTCCAAAAAAGCAGGAAGAGGTATTCTTTGACTGCTTATGGGAATGAATGAGTGTCTTTTAGAAAGATGTCTATTTCCATCATACATGTAAATGAAGGCCTGGGACTCAAGCTTTGTGGGGTTGAGATTCAGATAAAAGGGGTCAATTTACTCCACTTTACATCTATATAAAGCAAGAAATACTCGACAGCTCTTCCTCCTCCAGATATATCTCCAGAGAAATGGGAGAAGCATCAAAACCCTGTTGAAAACCAGCAATACGAAGCAATCGTAGCAACATCTGTTACACTTTTTTTTCTTGAATGGGGACAAGTATGTAATGGTAGAATTGAGAATAAATAAAACAAATGAATGTTTCCATTAGAAACTAATATATGACTAAGTATGCACCCGTGTACATACTTGTTTGGGGAGATTTAAAGAATTATAAATGTTTGACCTTAAAAATAAACTGATGTCTGTGATCATCACATATGGTCCTTCTGCCCACAGAAGTAGAGCCATGTTTTAAAACCTAGGAAAACTGAGCATTTGCTTTTGGGAGCACTCAAGCCTTGTGCTATAGAATTTAAGCTCAGGTCATTACTACAGAAGAATAAGGATGGACTTTCTTAGTTGAAAAGCATTTTATAGGGTCAAGATATTATCTGTCGGTTATAGTCCCCTAAACTCCTACCAATTCTTAGTAAAGATGCTCGCTATTTTATATGTAGTAAGGCTGTTAGTATATTTCTGGCTTACTTCACATATGAAGAGACATACTAATCTCTTCCATTGTACAACCCCTGGGTTATTTTTTTGAACCATCTCAGGATGCTGATGTCGCTTGCTCCCTGTACGGTAGTTGTTGAGTCTCCTTATTCATCCCAACTCGAGTGTGAGCTGTTCTAAGTCACGCTGTCCTCCTCTTACTGCACTGCAAAGAGCATGTCCCTAGATTCAGAAGGATGTGTTAATACAGAACTGAGTGGAATTCTGTCCTGGGATCCAGGTGTACCCTTTCCTTGAGGGTACTGTGTGGAATGTCCGTCTGTTGAGTGGACCTGTTTTGGGAATTTAACAAGGTGGCTTCTTTGTCATGCTGAGCAGACCCTGGATGTTCAGAGAATATTGAGCTGCTTCTTCTTGGTCTCATATGCTTCATGGAAACTTAAGATGACTCAGGACCAAATCAGGTCCTGAAGATGATGGAGAAATCATGCTTTTCTCTCCTTCATCTTCTGGTTAAGACATTCAGAAAAAAAGGGCAGGTTATTTTAAAACTTGGAATGTCAAATATAAATATGAAGTGTTTTTTAAAGATTACAGGAGGTATAATGCAGATCTTATTAAGTCAGCATTATCCTGGTCAGTGAAATCAGTGAATTTTTCTAACCAGTATCTTCAGCCATGATAAACAACAGGAAGGTAACTGGTCTGTGAAACACCACAGTAAAGTTTTGCATACATGTAAGAGGAACCACTTGGAATCCAAAGCTGCCACATGGAATAATTAGGAGCCATAGAGCAGATCTCGCTAATGTGACAGCAGCTTCTGAAACATCCCACAGGATGGAGAAGTGAGAGCTGGCTTGACCTGTACATTTAATGATACAGATCATGGCCCTTGGATGGGCTAAAGGGTAGAACCAAGTGCTGGCTTCATCATGAATTGGAAAATTCACCCGTTTGTTTATGAATTCCCTACACAATGGCTTCTTGCTTTGATTATGAACCGACAGAGCATTCTAAGTAGCAACCCAGCATGCAAAAAATTAAGAACAAAAAACCCCAAACCACCACAGAGCCCAATTTCTTATAGTCTGTCATGCTTGGCAAAAAGTATTATGTAAGACCCAACTTAGACAAATGGCTCTGTTAACAGTAGAAATAACCTTTTGTTTAATTAGAAAATAGGAGCTATATGGGACAATAAAAACGGTTACTGCTGCCCTCCGTCACTGTTTAATAAATACGATCGTGCTGAAGATAATGGTAAGTGTTATTTATTTGTGCAATATCACACACTTGGTAATTGTTCATGTTGTTGAGGGTTATCCTGTGTGGAGATCATGGGAGTTTTGGAATTTGTTTCCTTTGATCCAAGGAAAGAAAATAACAAGCCGTTTACTAAAAATGCTCAGGGCCTCCCTAGGCCAGTATATTGTAGCTATGTATTTTTAGCCCTGTTCTGGCGAGGGCAAAATCTCTGTGGCTTTGTCTGTTGTGTAGTGAGAGCCTGTAGGTCAGTTTGAACTGGCTCTTTTTGTCCAGAGCACCCACGGGACCTTGTGGATCATCTTTCTCAGCCATTGCATTTCACATGTAGTTCATATTTCCCAGCACGATTGAATCCCATAGCATTGATGGAGGGAAGAAAAAGCGGTGGTGTCTTCCACCTGCACCATGTGCTCATGGGAAGAGGAAAAAAAAAATCTCCCTGCTGGCCCTTCTTGAAAACCAGTATGTGGAATGAAGCATCTGTTTCAATCTCTTCTCTGAGGGTGATAGAGAAAATAGGCTAAAGGTGTCTCTAGATTTCAGGGTCAGTTCTAGTTGGTGACTATGCTGTAGGTGCGAGAGTATGCTTGTGGAGTTAGGGTCAGCAGCTAGATTTCATTTCACGCCACTTCAGTTCATACTTGGCTCTGTGTGTGTGTGTGTGTGTGTGTGTGTGTGCGTGCTGTGTATATGTGAGAACCTTCATGTGAAGGCCAGCGGTCAACACTGGGTGTCTTTATCACTCTCCACCTTATTTTTTAGAGACAGGGTCTCTCACTGAATCTGGAGCTCACTGGTTGGGCCCATCTGGCTGGCCAGAGACTTCCAGGATCTTCCTGTCTCTACCCTGTACCCAGCTCTGGGGTTAAGGATGAACACTGGCTTCTATGTAGGTGCTAGGGATCCAAATTCAGTTCCTGGTGTTTGCACAGCAAGCACTTTACACAGTCATTTCCTCAGTCCTTCATAATTGATTTCTTTTGAGGGATTAGGGAAGTCCTGTTTTTATATTTTCCTTGTGTTTGTGGGAGTAGACACTCCATTTCCTGTCTTCTAGAAAAAAATGTGTATGGCTTGTGATGTTTGATGGTTTATTTTTTTTATTATGACGGCTTAAAGATTTTTTTCCCTTTTGATTTTGTAAACTCTCAGCCATTTCCCCAGACTCTGGGCTAACATTAGACTCTCATCACCCAGAGAAATCCACAGAACACTTGTATATAAGTGTTTTGCACAATTGTGTATTTCTCAAAGTCCTACAGAGCTCTCTCTAGAAGGTTTTCCATAGGTTACCTTTATAAAAATATAGACAGTGTGTCAAAAGGAAAACCACAACAAAACCCCTTTTCTTCACACAATTCATTTTAAGCTTCAAAATCCCCGAAAATCCCCAATCTCCTTTCGCAGGCTGGTTCCCACTCTCTAACTTTCCTCGTCTCCCCCTGAAAGAAAGAAAAAAGCATTTCTTCCAAGGACTGATAAGTCGTCAGGCGATGCTTAGCAACTGCATTCCAGGGCTGTAAGTAGCTGCAAGCCCCTTGCTGAACTCTTTGATGTGTCTGTCAGGGCAGATTTATTTTGTTTTAGCACATTGTCTACTCGTCCAGATGTATCAGGAGATAAAAAGGAATCATGTTTACACTCCTCCCTTTTTCTTTTTTCTTTTTTCTTTTTTTTTGTCTTCTTGGAGATGTAATTAAATCGTGTTTATGATGAGTCTTGGGGAACTCCAGTTGAAGAAAACAGGAATTGGCTGGAGTGGAAGGGGAAAGGAAAACTCATTTTTGCAGGAGGGATACCTGACTCTGTCAGAAAATAAAGCCCAAGTTGGCTTGGTTCCGGGAAGCTGGGGGATGTGGTCTGAGTCTTTTGTCCCACTTCAATATAAGTTCAACCCTACAGAGGGGCAGAGTACCCCAGCACTCACATCCCGGCACTGTGTGTCTGTGAAACAGAAGGCCTTTACAACATCCCTTTTCCTGCCCTCCTCCCACCCCTCTATCCTTTCTCTCTTTCCCGCTTTACTCCCCATTCCTTTACCTTCCTCTTTCCTTCCCACCTTCCTCCTTTCTTTCTTCCTGAACCCCACCCCTGTCTGTCTCTTTCTCCCTCTTTGTCCCTCATTCCTTCAGTGTCAAGATCCCTTTCTGTCACTGATTTGTAGGTTGTTGTCACTGGACCACTAACATGATCCCCTACCTCCAGGGATTTTGACTAAGTATATCCTCTCTTAGCCGAATCCCCTTGGGGTGGGGTTGCCTATCCCTTTCTTTGCTGGTGATCTGGTTTTCTTAATGTCTGCACGAGTTCTATTAACGACCTGTGGTGAGCAGGAACAGGACATTTAGTATTATTGAAGACTGACCAGGCAGCAGCTAAGACCAAGTCTAAACAGCATAGCCAGCTCTAGATTTGCATCCTAAATAGGTTACACTACAGCGCCCCCTTCTGCCAACTGAGCCGAGTAACATGAGGCCTGCATTGCAACCAGGTTTTGTCAGTGATGACAGCCCTGAAGACCCTGGTCCCTGGTGGATCAGGACAGTGACTAATAGATGTTTCCCTGAACTCCTTCTGTCTTCATTTAGATTAAAATGTGTATGACTCACTCATCAAAAATCATAGGTTGCAGGAGAGAGAGAGAAGGCAAGCCCAACTGAGTGGGCTGTATGCTGCCTCAGGTCTCTCAGGGCAGGGCGCCCTCCTGTCCAACCCCACAGCCATCTTGAAAGCTATGGACTTTGTCTCTTTCTTGTAGATCAGACTGATGTACTTGAAGGAAGTATTTCTTTCTTTGTTCTAAGCAACCTTGGATGACTCTTTTTGGCACATGTGCCTTCTGACTTAAGCCCATACACATGTTTGAGAGGAGCCTACGTGTGAGGAATTGTGGGTATAGAGGCCTGTATGTGCCACCTGGTTAGCATCTAGGGGTCTAATGAGGGAAGTTCGTTTAGAAAGCAGTGTGGATGGTGATTGGCACGTCTGCAAAGACACAGTTTTTTTTTTGTTACTTTAAACCCTCTAAATCTGAGGGATGCTGTTTGTTCACCATCAAATGAATTTATTTTTACTACATGACAAGAATTTATTGAAAAAATTATTGTAAGCCAGCTTTTAGGAGTTGTGGGACACTGCTTACAAGGAGCTCACTGTCCAGGGAGGGGGACCATTGCTCGGGCAGAATACGTTGGAGGGAAAGGGTCAGAAAGAAAGACTACAGTGTGTCAAAATCTCTTGGGTGGGTGGATCCAGCATCTGAGGGAACACGAAAGAGGCCAGGTAGGTCCTGGCTTGTAGAGTGAAGAAAGTGAGGCAAGAGACAGGCAGGAGAGGGAGTAAAGGCCGGGGCCAGATGCTTTGCTGGCTGTGTTCAAAGCCTCAAAGTCAGGTCAAACATTACATGCTGTTTGAAGCAGAAAAGAAGCATCTTCAGATTTCTTTGTTTAAAAGTATAGTCTAAGGATGATCTCTTCAGTTAGAATATTATAGAGGTCAGCCAGGAATTGAACCTTCTCAGTTGTTTGTTTGTGAGGCGGAGTCTCATGTATCCTAGCATGGCCTTGAACTTGCTTTGTAGCCAGCATGACTTTGAACTCTTGATATTCCTACCCTCCACCTCCTTACTGCTGGGATTACATGTATGTTTCACAATACTGGGTTTGTGCGGTACTGGAGATTGCATGCAGGGCCTTATGCATGCTAGACAAGCACTCTACCAACTGAAGTACTGAGCACTGTCTGAACAGATGTACCTATTGGCTAAAATCTATAGAAAAGGGTCTTTGTGGAATATATAGTGGAATTTGTTCATACTGGCCAGGCTCGTGTCCCCAAGTGATCTTTTAAGTGTCTTTTAGCTCTTGACTTTTTCCCACAGTGCAAGCTGCAGGTCCTGCTGTGGTTCATGCCAGTGCTATTGACCCACTGTGCACTGAATGTGCACTTGCAGGCTAAACAGCAGCTTGTTGAAGTTTGGCTTATGTTTCTGTGGCTATCTTTACCTTTCCAAACTTGGGAATGCTAGATGTAAATAAAAGGGAAAGATGTTTGTAGAGAACATGGAGCCTCTCTGTCTTATAACTGGGAGAGTTGGCATAGTAGAATGGGGCCTGGAAAGATATTCAAGAACTCTTTTAGAGATGGGAAATCATTTGAGAAATGATTCTCAAATCTCTCCTTCTCTCTCCTCCTCTTCCCTTCTTTCTTCCCTCTGCTTTTCTTTCATTCATAGTTTTGACATCAGATATTCCCTAGGCACTACATACCTCCCAGAAAGGGATTCCCCACAATGGGAGCCTTCAGGAGTCCCACTGGACCCCAATGTACTTCAGATTTAAATGTTCTAGAGGTACATGGTGATGTTTCTTTAGGAAATAAAGCTTCGAGAAAACTTTCCATTTTCTCTGGCCACAAGAAGATTGAGGTTTCTAGAATGAATAGAAACACTGCATAGAGGACTTATTGGGGATGATATTTGGTTGGTCATTTCCCAAGCAGGATTCAGCTCTTAGGGTCTGGAATCTCTCAAGGAAACAGATGTACACATACATGTTTGGATGAATGGAACTTTTGATGTCAACAGTTATTGATAGTGTGAAACAGATAAAAAAGGCCTCTTTCCAGAACAGCTCTGTGAACAAGGATCAGATAATTTAGAAACACTACAAACTGAAAGAGGATGTTTTGAAGGCTCTTTGTCAAATAGTTCTTCATGCATGAAACCATTTGCCACCATTTCTCTTGACATGATTCCATAGTTTCAACTGGATTTCATAAAAAAAGAAAAAGAAAACCCAAAAGACCCATTAGTGTTGTCAAAGTTAATAATATTTAATGATATAAAGTCTTTACCTAGGAAAGGAAACTCATCTAGAAAAGATCTCAAACTGGGGATTAATACTAACTTTACAAAGAATGTCTGTGTTTGAACTCAGTGCCTTTTATATCTTTGTTCTCCTGTGTACACAACCTCTTGTACTCTGTGGCCTTTTCACAGTTCCCTACGTGATAGCCCAAGCTACATACGGCTTCTTCAGATTTTAGCTGTCTCACTGTAGGCAGGGTCTGTGGGTAGTGCTAGCCTAGAAAGGCTTTGGCAGACCAATGTAACGTTTATGAGAGTTCCGCTTTGGTTGCCGTAGCGGGTGCTGCTGAGTTCCTAAAGAGAGAACCTTGCCTGTTTTGAGTCTTTACTGGGATGCAAATGTCAAGTTTCACAGCATGTCCAGCATCTGCTAGGATCACAGTTTGACCTCCCAGCTCACACATGACATGATCATCATGGGATTACCTAAGTGGTCTAAGTCCTACTGTCCTCATCCACCAAGATCACAATCTATAAACTTTTTTTTTAATTGTATTCAGAACAAGTATCTTTGACTTTTCTTTTAGAAATAGGCTTAAGAGGTAAAAAGGAGGCTGAGTGACAGAGAGAGGGGAAAATGCACATTAGAATTCATTTTCCTAGGCATTTGAAGTTCACAAAGATCATGATAAAACATTTATCTTTACATTGTTGTTTACAGAGGAGCTGCCTGTGCTGCTGTTTTGTACTGGCCACATGTTCTCATGTTTTATCTGCTCCACATGTGGACAGAATGTCAATGCTGTGTTATCCCAGGATGAATGCCAGAAGTTGCTTGATGCCTACTAATTAGTAATTAAATCTTCCATATAATTTCTGATTTAAACAGGAAATGCTGAACTGAGTAACTGAGTCTCTCTCTCTCTCTCTCTCTCTCTCTCTCTCTCTCTCTCTGTAGATATAGTGAATTTAGTTTTTAGTCTGTTTGGCCTCTTTTTTCTATGTTGTGCTATGCTCCAAGCAGCTACCCTTACCCCCTCCACCGCCCCTCCTGCTCTTCCCTTTAGATGATTGGTTCCATTTGAAATCTTCTGTGAACTTCCAAGCTCATTAAAGAATGCTAAAGCTATTTGTGATGGAGAACCTGAAAAGTAGAAGATTGTGCAATAGCTTGTGGGACGATTTTTCTGGGTATAGAAGACTTAAGACTGGGCTGTTGAATAATGGGTTTCCTGTGGTCCAAAGATGGTGATAAGATGCTTTCAATGTCTAGGATGCAGGAAGGGGCTCCAAAGTCTTATGTAAAAGTTGTCTGCTACTGAGGGAGGCTTTGCTGTTCTGGCCCTTTGTGGTGTCCCTTATACTGGATGCTTGACTAGTTAGATATAACTCTAAGGAACCACCTCTGCATCCCTCTTAATCCACAGTGTCCTGGGTGGGGAGTAACTTCTCTGACAGTGCTAGGTGTGGTCATGTAATTGAGGCTCACTAGGGGTAGAATATAGGAAAAGTCTCTTAGAGATGGACCTGTAACTCAACCATGGATCCCCAGATTTTCCTCGAAACTTTTGAGAAAGGGAAGCATTTTTGAAGATAGTAAGATATAGATTTGGAAGTCATCACAAGAAAAATAGGTAGTGAGAAAGCAAAGCTAAGAGGTATACGGGTCTGATAGTAGTTTGGAGCACCAGGATCCAGCCATATCTGAAACTGTGTAAAGTTGGACTTATTAAGTCTTGCCATCTCCACTGATTTCCTGAATGCATTCTGAATTGGGTTTCATTGAACATGATAATCTTTTCTTTTGCCTTGCATTGTTTAACAAGGAAGGTTCTGTAATCTACCCTAGAAATGTGGTCAGTGGTTCCAATCATGTGATATCCATCAATAATCCTTAAGTGTGTATGACTTTAATTCCATGTTCTAATAATCCTTCTGTAATGCGATTAAAATAACCCTACTCCCTTCAAATGACCTGCAAACACCCAACCCCCCAAACAAAACCTAATGAATTGACCTTTTCTTTGTAAAGACATACTCCTGTATATGAATGTTAATTTTGCAGTGGATTCCTCATTCTTCATGTTAATTATTTCTGTGAGTCAGCCCTAACTCTCTGGCCCTGACAGACTGGAAAGGGTGGATGGACAGGTACCAGAACAGTATGCCACATGGCCCGGCCCTCAAAAGAAGCCTTGCTGGGTTTTCTCCCAAGACCCCTTCCATACATGGAAAATATTAGCTGCACTTATTAAGTGACTGAGGAAGATTCCAGTAGAACTAGCAATGTAAACACGGGTTTCCCTATGAAGTCACCTTAGCTGTATTGTACTCCAGGGAAAATGGTTTCTTTTCTTTTCTCACCTTCCCCAGGGTGGTGAGGGGGACAGACAGCGAGCACCCCCTTCTCCCATGTTCCCTCTCCTACAGCTGAGTCTGAACCTGCAAGTCACTGCTCCAATTGAGAATTGAGACATAGGAAGAAAAACATAATTTCTAAGTCATTTGGCCTAGTGATACATACATGGGGTCTTAGGAACACAAGTGTGCAGTTTCCCTACCATCTCACACCCTGCAGTCAAACAAATCAATTCTGCCTTCAGAGAGGCCTCCACTGCCTTGTGATTATGTTTGTGTAAAGTCTTGGGGTCTTTGATCAAAGAATGGCCTTTCAGACCAGGCCTTAATCCTCCCTGCCTTAAGATGTTTAAATGGTTTTTTTTTTTTTGGGACTTGTTTTTTTTTTTTTTTTTTTTTTTTTTTTTTTTTTTTTTTTTTTTAAAGTTGATAACAGCTGGGATTTAAATTTGCCTTTGCTGGGGTTTTGTTTAGAAAGGGCTTCTATTATCCGTGGCTTGCCTTTTGGAGGCCAGGATGGATCATTGGGTAAACCAAAAAGGGAAAGAGGATATGGGAGGAAATGGGCGGAGACTCTGAATTAATCTTCTGAGGAAAAATGTTTGATCAGCGGGGAGGACGGGGACCTCTAAGGCTGACAGCAGGCACCTCTGGGCGGCGGGTGTGATTGGCACCTTTGAAGCCTCCTCAGGAGCCAGAGTCCAGTGGGTCGGAGCTTCCCCTGTCTGTGGGTGGTGGTGGTAATAATGTCGCAGTGCACAGGATTAATTGCGGACAAGCAGCAGGATTATGAGGAGGGTTCCCGGGCTCTAAAGGAACACTTCGAGGCAAGCCTCTGATCTGTCGGCCTTAGAGGAAATTAGTGGGAGCAGGCTTTTTAAAAAGGCATTTAGGATATTAAAGTGAAATTGGAAGAGGATATTGCAATAAGGCGGAAGGGGAAGGAACGCTGGTCCTCAGAGTTGATGTCGCCCTCTTCCTACTGGGAAAGTGCAAGGGTTATCCTGTTTGTACAGGCAGGGCCTTGGTTATGGTCAAGCACAGGGAAGAGTTTGTTCCTGCTTTGCAACAAGTTAAAGAGGGCAGGTCAGCTTAGCCGTGGTCCCCAAGTTTGTGTGTGAGGCAGAGCTTCCCTCTAGTGCCGGGCGCTTTCAGAAAGTTCTACACTGAGGCTCAGGGTATCATTTTAAAACAAGTCAGGGCATTACTGACGCCCTATCTGCATTAGCTATCTATTGTATATCTTACTTCTCCTCTTCTGGTTCCAGTCTGGATGCTGCCAATAAATCCTGTGTTACCATTAAAGAGGCCATTCATCACGGGTCCTAATGTGATTAATCAAGATACACCACAGTACCCTTAAAATGAGATCATTTTGATAAATCATGTATGACATGAAAAGACTTTATTCCTTTTAAGTGCAATTTAGACTGTAATTTTTTTCCTCATTTATGATTCATGGGAGAAACATGGATAAAATTCCCTTACACAGTTACACCTTATCTGTAGCAATAACTCAAAACTGCCTTTAGATGAAAATTCAGGGTCTTATTCACCAAAGCTGAATGCCAGCTCATTATTTTCTGGCATTCAGTAGTCCAAAAATAATGTCCATGCATTAGGCAGCATTCTCAAAAAAAAAAAAAAAAGTTGGACTTGGCAAGGCACTAGACCCATCAATTACACTCCATCATCTTTAATAAGGAAGAAATATCAGATGTTCTCTTGGAGTTCCATCGAATCTGTAAATGCTCCTTCCTCGCCCCAATTTAAAATGATTTAGAAACAAAAATAGTGGTAATAGAAAAGCCTGGGAATTTCAGCTGCCTTACAGGACTCTTCTGGAGGAAGCTTGAAAGACGGTTTCTTTTTCGTCCTCTGCTTGGCTCCTGCTTTCTCTCCTGTGTCCTTTTCCTCCTTCCACGAATGAAACTCCCATTTCCTGTGGTCTGAGTTTTGCTTACGAACTGCCAGGTCTATGATGTAGGCTTTGCCCCTTGCAGCTGTCACAATAATTTGGGGAACGATATTCATAACCTCCAATAGAAAAATCATTTGAAAATGTGCCTTCTGGTGAGATCCATCAAGTTTAAGGTCACATTTTTGGTTAAAAGGCAGACACTGATGCTATTCATTAAATGAAAAATGGCTTGTTTCCCACTAACACTGAAATAAGCTCTGGATGAACGGGAAGCCATACTGGCATGCGCTTTTGGAAGCCAAGGGAAAAGGCAGATCTGTTTCATTTGGATCTGGAAAGTCAACAGAATCTCAGGTCTTTCTTGAGACAGGGACTCAGGAAGCTGGGTTGAAACAAATGTGAACAATTAGAAGTTCCTTTGCCTTATTTGGAACCCGAGAAAGGATTTGAAGGAGGACTCGGTGGCTCTTTTTTGTTTTAATATTTTATTATTTTTATCTTGTGTGTATGCATGTATTGCCTACATGTAGATAAGTGCGCCCGTGTTGTGCAATGCCCATGGAGGACAGAAGAGGCTGTTGGATCCCCTGGAACTGGAGTTACGGACATTTGTTAGCTGTCATGTGGGTGCTGGGATTTGAACCCGGGCCTTCTGCAAGAACAGTTAGTGTTCTTAACCACTTAGCCATCTCTCCAGCCCCTAGAGATTGTTTTTTTTAAACATTGGCACCTATGAATAAGGACTTAACAGGTAACCTATCTCCCTGCTGTTCTTGGGCATGTGTTTTTGGGGAGAGAAGCAAAGTGCAGTATTTGTCTCTGGATTTAATTAACTCAAGGATGCCCTTGGCCTATTCAGACCCACATAACACAACAAACACAACAGAATCCTGGTTTATTTGGGCTTTCCTGTTTGTGCCTGGGGCCTCTGTATCTTAACCAGACAAACTGACATCAAGCAGATTTCTTGCCCATTAGTCATTTCAACTTTTTGTTTATTATTTATTTTATGTGCATGAAGAGGATGTTGTTGGATCCTCTGGAACTAGAGTTACAGACTGTTGTTAGCCACCCTGTGGGTGCTGAGATTCAGACCCAGGTCTTCTGCAAGAGCAGCCAGTCTCTTAACTGTTGAGTCATCTCTCCAGCCTCCACCTCAGCTTTTTGATCTGATCTGACTCTTGTTCATTGTAGATCGTTCTGGTTACACAGGCCATTTTCATGCAAGTTTGTAGTGTGTTTTGAATACATCGTCCCCATACCCTGCTATGATAATAGGGAACATTAATGAGAGAAAACATAATACTTTTCCTTCTGAGAGTCACTTAACTCACTAAATATGATTAATTCCACCTGCAGTCTACAAATGATGTAACTGTTTTTCTTAATGGATGAAAAAAATCCACTGTGTGTATTTATATACGTTTCCTTCTGTTGCTGGACACCTTGGTTGGATCCATAATTTACAGTTGTGAATCATGCTGCAATAGACATTGACAATTGATGCGCAAGTCTTTTTGGGGTAAGTTTTTTGAAAGAATATTTTTATTGATTCTTTGAGAAATTTTATGCAATGTATTTTGATCACATTCAGACCCCACCCCCATCTCCTCTCAGACCTCCCACCGCCCTACCCCTCCCCACTTTATGTTTTCTATGTTTTAAAGCCTATTAGTCCAATCTGTGTTCCTCAAATACTCTTAGGTGCAGGTCCATCCCCTAGAGCATGACCAGTATACCAGGTATCACACCCTTAAAGAGAACTGACCCTCTCTGTCTTAGCAGCTATCAGTTGCCAGCAGATCTCAGCTAGAGTTGGGGCTTCCTGCCCACTTCTCTCCTTCTGAGTGTGGATTTTGTCTGGCTTGGGCTTGCACAGGTCTTACATGCGCTGTCACAAGCATTGTTGCTTCAAACGTGTAGTTTCCCTGTTGTGTCTGTAGAAAACTGTCTCCTTGTAGTCATCCACCATCTCTAGCTCTTACAGTCTTTCTGTCCCCTGTTCCAGGATGCTCCCTGAGCCTTTGGGGGAGGAGTATGATATAGATGTCCCTTTTAGGTCCGAGCACTCTCCAGTAATCAAGTTTTAAAGAAAACTTTTAAATTGCATTTGTGTGTGTGTGTGTGTGTGTGTGTGTGTTTATGTGTGTGTGTATGTGTGTGTATGCACGCCAGAGCACAACTTGTGGGACTCAGTTCTTTCCTTTTACCATATGGGACCACATAGAATGAACTCAGGTCATCATGCTTGGGGATAAGTGCCTTTACCCACTGGGCCACTTCACCAGTCCCCACTGTGATAAGTGGTTTGTAATATAGGATCTTGTTTGTGTACATCATTTTTTTTTTTTTTTTTTTTTTTTTTTTTTTTTTGAGACAGAGTCTCCCTGATACCCCAGCTGGCCTGGAACTAGATATGTAGACCAGGCTGGCCTTGATCTCACAGAAATCTGCCTGCTTCTTGCCTCCTGGCTGCTGGAATTAATGCTCAGCCTGACAGTGCTGGGATTTACAGGCATCATGAACTACCACACCCAGCTATTATTCATATCTAAATGGAATTGTCCAGGCTTTTAATTTTTCTCATATAAATACCCAATTAAAAATACAAAGGGCAGTGTAGAGATGCATGCCTTTAATCTCAATACTTGGTAGGCAGAGGCATGTGTTTGGACTGAGATCAGCCTGGTCTGTAGGGCAAGTTCCAGGCCAACTGGGACTACAGGGAGACCATGCCTCAAAAAACAAACAAACAACAACAAAAAAAAAACAACAACAAAAAACAATAAAGCCATTAAAACTACTTTTGTCTTGTTCAAGTTTTGATTTAACATTTATGGCTTTCTCCGTTAATCATGAAAAATCTGCACATTTGAAAGTTTTGCATTATCTTGTTAAAGAGGTTTCCTAGCTGTAGCGACGTTCATCAAAGCACCAAAGAATAGAAGCTTGAAACAGAAATATTTTTAAATCTCATAAAATTGACAGTGAATATTTTTTCTCCTCAATACCACACTTGCTTCATTTTAATTTACTACCACAGTTATAGTTTCCAAAACAGCTTTTAATACAGTTATTTCACACAAGGTACAGCAGGTTGCCTCATTAAACTTGCAAAGATGGGGCCCTTTTGATCCCCACAAATATTCTCAACATTGATCCCTAATTAAAATGACCCTCCTACAATGTCTTAAGGTTTTATCAGTATAAATAATAAGTTAAGCAGAATAGGCAGGCCAAGATGACCTGGTCCCCAAACATCCAACAGAGCCTGCTGTGTCATGTTCTCAGTACAGTTCTGCCACCTGTTGGCTTTGCTTACACATAACAGGGTATTCATGTCACTCACAGCAATCTGTAACCCTCTCTGACCCCTGTCCCAGTTCATCACCCCAAGAGAAAAGAAGAGACCTTTGAGAGTTCCAGACTTTCCTCATCACTCATTTCATTGGCCACATGGTCCTTCTGCTAATGTTGAAAATTTATGGGCAAGCACATTAAGGGAAAAACAAGCCCTTCCCTTCTCCTGGATTATTTCAGAGTTTCCTGTCATAAGGAAATCCAAGAAGATGTGTCCTCAGTGGATTGCATGTGACAGCGTCTGCTTCTTTCTCAGGAATCTGAGGCATGATGGATACACTGTCAGTTTTGAAGGATGATGTTTTCCCCATATTTCCATTATGAACCTGGCTGTCATCTCCTAATAAATTTTGTGCATTGGTATCAATTTATTTTTACAAGCAGACGGTCTGATGTATTTGGGAAAGGCTCTGACAGCAGATCTGGCCCAGCTTGAGAGAGCCGGCTTCACCTCATTCTGGAAAACTACTTTGGTTCCAAGGACAGAACTTGACCTGCAGCCCTTTGAGAAAAAAAAAATTTTTTTTAAATCTGTGAGAGGGAAAGAGACACAAGGCCAGTTCCTTCTTTGAAGCCAAAATAAATCAAGCCTGTAGGCCTACCGTGACTTAATATTATTTCTAAGACAGCCCTATGCACCCAGAAGAGAAATGCCATTGGTGGTGATTTGTGAAAGATGGCTTAGACCCTCACAGTAATGTGTTGTATCTGTGGATCAATTCTGGTTTCTACCAGGTTAAGGATCTCACTAGTCTTACTCTCAGAAGGACCCCAGTAGCACTTAAAAAAAAATTATTTTATGCATAGGAATGTTGTGCCTGCATGTATTTAACTACACCTGTGTCATGTAATGCCCTCAGAGGTCAAAAGAGGGCATCAGATCCCATGGAACTGGACTTAGGGGCAGTTGTTAGCTGCCATGTGGGTGCTGGGAACCATACCTAGGTCCTGTGCAAGAGCAGCAACTGCTCTTAACCCCTAAGCTATCTCTCCAGACAACCCCCACCCCAGCAGCACTTTTTCTATTCAACAAGGGAGAAGCAAAATTGATTTATGTAGTATTTAATTACAAAGTATGTGCAGGGGAAAAAATCTTGCTGTATTTATCTACGCCCCTCCCCCATTTTGAACTTTTTAAGACAAAGTCTCCCTGTAACCCAGCTGGCCTGGAATTTGCTTTGTAGGCCAGGCTGGCCTTGATCTCATAGAGATCCGCCTGCCTCTGTTTCCCAAGTCCTGGGATTAAAGGTGTGTGCCCCCATGCCTGACTTTTATCTACCTCTTAGAAAGCTTAAAGTCTAGTTGTGGAGGTACAGTGTTATACAAAGTTAGTGTGAAGCAAAACTACATTACAATAGATGTTTTACAAGGGCTAGCTAAGATCATTGCCTCTTTATTTTACCTTCACCTTCATTGAGAGAGAGATTCAGTAGAGCATCTTATGAGTTCAGATAGTGGCCACTGGAGGTGGCCTGCCTGAATTTGTGCCCAGCTCCACTGTATACCAATATCTTAAGAACTTAAGTGAGGTCTTGGTCAGATTTCTTAATTTAGCTCATTTTCCGTTTCCTCACCTAGAAAACCAAACTGGTAACTGTAACTCTATGAAACTGTTGCAAAATTTAATAAATCAGTACTTGAAAAGTGCTTACCATAGTCCCAGGTAAAAGCACCTAGAATTGTTAACTATATTTAGGTCTCCTCCCCGCCCCCCTCCTCCTCATCGTCCTCTTCTTCTTCATCCTCCTCCTTGTCCTCCTCCTCCATCCCCTCCTCTCCTTCCTCCCTGTGACTATTATCACCATTACATTTTTACAGTAGAGAGAAGTATTACTTAAAAACTTAAGTGAGCCTTTCTAGAGTCCCTTGTTTTAGGAAGATCAGTTCTTCCTCACCTAGCAGTAATCAGTTGCCAATATTTCTTCAGCTAAGATTGGGGTATGCTGTTCATTTCCCCAGTTCTATCCTGGGTTTTTATCTGCCTGAGTTTGCATGGGACTTGTGCATGCTGACACTATAGCCATAGAATCATATGAGCAGGTCCTAGGAGTTTGTAGGACTCTGTTTCCATATGGTCATACACTTCCTCCCTAACTCTTACAATCTCTCTGTCCCTCTTCTGTGATGGTCCCTGAGCCCTGCATGGGTGAAGTTTAATATAGATAGACTGCCTAGACCTCAGTGGATGGACTTGCAGTGGAGAAAGTCTGGGGGTACTTACTTGCCACAGTGGGCCTTAACAGGGATGACAGAGTATATAGTTTCCAGTGGGAGGGGGGATAAGGGAGAGTGCCGATGAGGACAGAGTATAAAGATGATTAAGATTGTTTGAGATATTCTATATGAAATATAGAAAAATTCAATAAAAATTTGTGTGTGTGTCCTAGTTTGTTTCTTCATTGCTGTGAGAAAACACTCTGATCACTACCAACTTGGGGAGGAAAGGGTTTATTTCGCTTACATCTCCTGGGTCACAGTTCATCTGGGAGCCCAAGGTAGGAACTCAGGGCAGGAACCTGGAGTCAGGAGCTGGAGCACAGGCCATGGAGGAACACTGCTTACTGGCTTGCTCCCCTGGCCCATGCTCAGCCTGCTTTCTTATGCAACACAGGCCCAGCTTCCCAGGGATGGCACCACCTGCAGTGGGCTGGGCCCTCCCACATCACTAAAAAATCAAGAAGGTGCCCCATGGACATGGCCATAGACCAGTCCAATGAAAGCAATTCCCCAATTGAGGCTCCCTCAACCCAGGTGTGTCAAGGTGACACTAAAGCTATCCAGCACATAGTGATAAGAAAAAAATGAAGTGAAAAACCAGAGATCAGTCAGCCAGATGGACCCAACTCTGAATCTTCTCAAGGCATCAGCAGAGAAAAGGGAGAAAACAATACACAAGTTGTAGATAAGTAATCCTTGGAGCGTAATTAGTTTTTTTAATTATTATTACTCTTTCCATTCCTGGCCCATAACATAGTTCTTTCCTCCGTGACTCCAAACAATCTTATGACACTACTTAATGGGTGTTACATGTAGTAGTGGGTTGGTAAATGCTTAGCAACCATATCTCTGGGGATCATATGCATATGTCAAATGGTACATACCTTTACTATATTTTTATTTTTCTAAGATAGACACAGAACAGAATAAAAACAGAACGCTGGATTATAATTCTGTCCAACCACTTGATTCTCTTAGTCCTTGCAGTGATCTGAGCCCGTCTCTGATATCTGTTGTCGTATCTGTGGTTTTGCATTTGAGAACAAGAGTAGTTCTGACAGGAATGCAGATTGGTGTTTCTTCCTCTTCTTTAATGAGCATGTCACAATTTCAGTCATTCATCAATGCCATCCCCTCCTTTACCAAACTGGATATTAGCCTTTGGATATTGGATGGATGTTTCTTCAGATTTTTGTGCTATTCATAATTAATGGCTATAGACACTGCATCCTATTAAGTTTAATCTGTATCATTAATATTTTCTCCATCAGCTTCTTAAGTTTAGGAAATCAACAGACTGATACATCAAGCCCTAATCTGCACTATTTGCCAATTTCTCTTGCAAATGCTGCCATTATGGTTCCTGAGTGAGACACCAAAGTGGTGGTGTTGAAGAATTGAGAAGAGAGACAGCACATCACATGGATACAGCAGACATTCATAACTTCATAAGCATGAATAATAGTAAAATCTTATAATTAGAAATGATACATTTTTCCATATGTTTAATTTGCTGTTAAGACCATTTATTCAATTGTAGGTATATATAACTTAAATTTAAATACCTCTAACAGATTTTTCACATTTCTGGAAACTTATCCATTGGCTCTTAGGATCTGATCCAGCCTAATTCTAGCCTTTCATTCATTATATCAACCCCCACACCCAAACAGATCTCAAGCACCCATATAACTATAAAATGTTCTTAATCATTTTATTGCTACATTAGCTAAGTTTTATTCATATATCTATATACCAGGCTAAGACACCTGTTGCATCTTAGCATGGATTGAATTGTGGTTTACTACAAATATATTACCTGCTTTCATATATGTATTTCCTATACCTATCTTTATGGGTACCTTTGACTCAAGATCATTGTAAGGTGGTTGATATTCAGGCCATGAAATCCAGCTCTACTGCTCCAAATTCCAAATTGTTCCCATACCAGCTGGGTGTTTATATGTGTAATGATTGGCATATAATTGCTGCATAAGAAATATGATACATATGTCACATGAAGATTCCATTCTGTGTCCTAGTTTGTGTGTTTTACACAAATTGAGTCCTAAATATGAATTAATAAGAATTTCTTTGGGTCAATTATGATTCATTCTAAAAAAGATCCTCTTCCTTTCTTAAAATTACCCTTGGAACTGGAGAGATAGTTGAGCGGTTAAGAGTACTGGCTGCTCTTGCAGAGGACCCAGGTTCAATTCCCAACACCCACATGGCAGCTAACTACTGGGGATCCAGGGGATCTGACACCTTCTTCTGATCTCCATCGGCATTGCCTGACACTAATAAAATAAAAAAATAAATCAAATATTTTTAAAAATTACTCAATTAATGAATTTCCTCTTACTGGTAATCCTTTCTCAGTGCTTTGAGGACTTGTCTGTTTAGGAGCACATTCAATGCTTTATTTAGGACTTGGCTTTGAAACCCAGTTGACAGTGATGGAGGTGGAATGGAATATTGCCCAGTGGAGGGGTTCACACCCCCTGGAAGCTCCTCTCAGAGAGGATGTGGGTGCTGAGGAACAACTTAGTTTGGGAGTTCAACTGACTGACTTTCTAACCACAGGATGGATTTTAGAGCTGTGTAGCCATGAATAGGTCGTTTGCTTTTTGTGTCCGTTTTCTGGGTACTAACAAGATATGCCTTACATATTGGAAAGCCAAATAGTTGAGGAACCATTTAGTACATGTTCAGAAGCTGCGAGCTCCTATGTCAGCATCTCCCCTTTCATGTCTTCCCTTTCCTCCTTTAGCTCCTGATGTCTTCGTCATCTTGTGCCTCACTTCTACCTCTCATGGGCAAGATGGAGGAAATACTTGAGGAAATATATGTTGTTTCATACCAGCACTAGCATATAGAGTTTAAAGAATTTTTTAAAAAAATATCTATTTTTAATTTTTGGCGTATGAGTATTATGTGTGCACATATGCCTGCATGTCATACAGTGCCTGTGGAGGACAGAAGGGGGTGTCAGATTCCCTAGAACTGGAGCTGTGAATGGTTGCTAGCCACCATGTGGGTGCTGAGATTCGAGTCAGGGTCTTCTTTGTGAGCAGCCAGTGCTCTTAACCACTGAGCCATCTCTCCAGGCCCCATAGAGCTTTAACTTTTAAATATTTTAAATCATAAAAACAGTGAAATATTAAAGTTAAAAAAACCATATCACACCTAATGACTTTGTCTTTATTTACTTCTATCAATTCTAAATTTTATATAATCAGAACAGAACTAGGGAGATGGCTCAGTTGGTACAATGTTTGCCTTGCACAAGGTATGACTTGAATTCCCAGATCTAACATTTAAAGAAAGCTGGGCATAGTGGCATATGCTTGAAATTCTAGCACTGGGGAAACTGAGGCAGACAGATCCCGCAGACTTGCACGCCAGTCAGATTAGACTACTTGGTGAATTCCAAGTCAGTGAGAGAACAGTCTCAGTCTCTCAGTCTCTCTCTCTCTCTCTCTCTCTCTCTCTCTCTCTCTCTCCCCCTCTCTCCCCTCTCTTTCTCTCTCTCTCTCTCATGTTAGATGGTGTCTGAGGAACAGTACATGAAATTGTGCTCTGGCTTCCACAACCTTGTGCACACAGACACATGCACATGTACCCACACATGTAAGTGCACATACACACACAACCACTGTGTTTGCAAAATATTATGTAATAGTGTGTATATTCCTTTCTCATTTGTGCTTATAATTTTGTTTTTCATCAGAAAATTTATGAATTTTTATGTATCCAATACCTAGAGTTTTCAATTTTTTGTTCTTTTATATAAGCATCTGCTAACCGTATTTTGACAGTCCCTGATCTGGAGATTTGTAAGTTCTTTTATGATTCTTGCATTCTATGAGTTGATTATTCATGAAACAGCCCACAAAATGTCCAAGCCACATCCTTTCCCTCGTTTTTCTCTTTCTGGATCTTTTCTTCCCCCCCTCCCTCCCTCCCTCCCTCCCATAAATAGTTGTGAACTGCTGTTCTGAGCCAGATGCCCTTTGGGACATTGGCAGAACTAGACCCCCTGTAGATCAGATAAAAGTCAAATGGGATGCTCTGGGCTGTTAGCTTCAAAGGGCTTTCTTTCTCCAGAGGGGCCTGTGAGACAAACCTCCCCTCCCACCCTCTTTGCCCACTTCTGACCTGCTCCTGCCTCCTCTCCATCTCCAGCGAAGTACCCAGCTTTTGCCAGACTCTCGAGTCTCTGTGTCTCAGTTGTGGGTTAAATATCCTCCCTTCCTTGCTTTATTTTTTTCGTCTCTCCCCTTTTATTGTCTTCTGTCTCTGCAGAAGACATGACTGATTCTGCTCTCAAGCCTGTCCATCATTCCCAATCCCATCCGTCCATCCCTGACTTGGAATACCTTGCTTCACACTGGAAGGCATGCTAGAATCATCCGGGAACAAGACCAGAATCCCCGACCTTAAGAATGGTTCTTAGCTTCTGTGGTCTAATCTTTCATTCTTTATCCTTTGATTTAGGCAAGATAGCTCACTTGTGTAGGTTGAATTAAAATGATGATATAGTGCCTCATCTTTGAGTTGAAAGTGTTTTATTTACTCAGCCGTCACGCATTGACTTCCTCTTTCTGGGAGTAAGCTGAATACAAGAACTCAGAATGTAGTTCATTTCAGAAAGTCGATATGGTTACCTTTGAAAACTCTTCATTAGAATGAATGAGAAACATGTAAAGATGTAAATACTGTTACATGTGTGCAGATGTCAGGACAGAATATTTATAAGAGTCATGTTATGAGTCAGTAACTTTTCATACCTGGTATTAGTCATGCCATAATTTTTTTTTGACATCAGGAATGCAACCAAGTTCTTCATTTTATATTTCTCAATATTTTCAGCACAGGGTCTGGCCTATAGTAGGTGATTACTAAATATTTGATAACTAAATGGGCGGTGCTTTTCCTTTTGAGAGGAAAAATAAATGTTTTTAGAGGAGTCAGCTTTATACTGTGGTTTCAGAGAATGAATTGTGATGAAAAGCGAAGATTGCTTTTACTTGAAGGAGGCTGACAAATTTCCCAGCCCCAGGATCACTTTCTGTGGCGCATGATTTAGAGGTGAGTGACCATGCCAAAGGACTGCACTCGAGCTGAGTGATGGGGAATGAGTTGTGGCACTGTGGTCTTCTACGGCATTTCGTGAAAAATAGTGGGAGATTTATGGCTATTAAACAACTTTGTAGCTGAGCCCTCTTGTTTTGAAGCCTGCCAAATCTCTGTTCCTGTGCTTTGTACCCTGTTCTCTACGTATACCCCCATGCCTACACATGTTCTCCGTGCTGCTGTTGTCTCCATATGCGCTCATGGGGAAGGGCCGTCAGTGTTAACCTAACCTGAAGACACTCATTTTCTGTAACCACTGAGTAAGGTTCTTACTTTACAAGTCTGTCCTAGAATGCACTGGACCTCTGTTGAATCTTTTCCAACACGGTTGCCTGAGATCCCACCTGCCTTTCTTGCAATATGGACATTTCCTTCTGCACTGTGTGCGTGGCTCTTAACCATTATTGATGTGATTTTTAAGAAGTTATTAGCAACTCTCCAACTGCGAATAGGCGCATAATCCAGGAATCCTGCCTATGTGCTGGTGATCTTCAGCAGCAGGTCTTACAAGGCTGGGCTGGTCACCCCAAGCCCAGGTGTGCGGGGGACACATTTTTATCATTGCCTGCTCTCTCTTTTGTGCTATAGGTCATATCGAGTAGCTTTGGAAGAAATGGAAATGAGATGTTTCATTATAAAAATAAAACGAGAGATGACATCTAAATTACACAGCAGAGAATCACTGGTGGAAATTTGTTCTCATTTGGGGTTCATATGTACCGAAGATTGCAGGACTGGAAATGGGAACATTGTATTGTTATTTTCATATTTTAAGAAATTTCAATTTCAAAAATGTGCAAAAGTTAAAACATTAAGGGCACAGATTGCTACTATTCAAATTTTCTAATTGCTATCATTTTGATATATTTGTATATCAAATATGAAGATGAGAACCCTCTAGAGTCCATTAGCTCCAGTCTGATTTCCATGCCCTTTGCCAGATGCACATTTTTAAATTTTTATTTTATGTGTATGAGTGTACTGTCTGCATGTATGTAAGTGCACCTGTGTTGTGCAGTGCCCACCGAAATCAAAAAGGGTGTCAGATTTTCCTGGAACTGGAGTTATGGATGGTTGTTAGCTGCCATGTAGGTGCTGATAATCGAACCCAGGTCCTGCAAGAACAGCCAGTGCTCTTCACAACTGAGACATCTCTCCAGCCCCAGATGCACATATTTTTGTTAGTTTAGTGTACATCCTCTATACTTTTTAGATAGTCTCATACATGAAGGAAATCAAAAAGGCGCATATTTACTTGACTAAAACTGTGCAACATTTATCATTAGGAAACTTCCATTTTCACTGTATAAATTTTTAAACCTATTTAAACTGAGATCTGTAAATCAGCTTTATTGCTTTTAAACAGTAAATATTATCCTGTCATATAAATATAAGCCATTTTATTTCCCCACTTTTGTCATTGACAGGTATTCAAGTTATTTCGAATTTTTGCATTATAAATAATGCAGTAATCAAAATTGTTTGCTGTGCCTGCTGTAGACCTATGTGAAATCCTCTGTAGTGTATTAGTTCATTATGTTATTTTATTTGGATGTGCGTGTTGTTTTGTGTGGGTGTACAAGTGTGCGCACCTGGAGGTGAAAGCACAATCTTAGGTGTCATCCTCAGGAACATGGCCCACCTCCTTCGGTGAAATCCTCTGTAGTGTATTAGTTCATTATGTTATTTTATTTGGATGTGTGTGTTGTTTTGTGTGGGTGTACAAGTGTGCGCACTTGGAGGTGAAAGCACAATCTTAGGTGTCATACTCAGGAACATGGCCCACCTCCTTCAAGGCAGGGTCGCTCATTTTCCTGAAACTCCCTGGTTGGCTAGACTGGCTGGTCAGTGAACCCCAGGCATCTGCCAGTCTCCACTTCACCGGGACTATGATTGCAAGCGTATGCCACTATGCCTGGCATTTTTACAAGGGTTCTGGGGATTGAACTCAGGTTCTTATACTTGAAAGGCAAATGCTTTACCAATTGAGCCACCTCCTCAGCTCCAGGTAGATGTATTTTAAGTGAAATTGTTGTACCAATTTTTAGTGTTATTAAAAGCTGCTGAATTCCTCTTCAGATGAGTTGAACCAGTAACACATTCCCTCTGGCAGGGCTGGAAGAGGAACCTTTCATTTCCCCCATGCTCGCCAATACTTATTATTATGAAGCTTAGAAGTCTGCCAGTGCCGTGCCTGGCAGAATCTTGTTCTGTTCTAACTTGTATTCCCTGGCACATTCAACCAGCTTCTCATTCAGTTATTGACAATCAGGTTTCCTCTTCTTCAAAATCCCTGGCATTTCCTTTGTTCATTTTTTTTCCATTTTATATTTTTGTTGACTGGAGAGGGCACCCTTTATGTATCTTGAATCTAGTATTTTATTGTAGACGTGGAAAATATCCTCTAACAGGAGATAAAAGTAAAATATAAAACAATAAATATTTGCCATTGGCAGTTAGGAAAACTGGTGAAGAATCAAAGATTTGAGAATCTTTCCCACCCTGGAGATTCCAGACTGCCTTGCTCTTACCTTAGGCATCATTACTTAAAACATATAAAAGAAAATGTGATGTAAATCGTTCTACTTATGTTTCTACTCTCTCATACTCAATGTGCCATGGGTATATTGCTTCAGATTCAAGGTGAGTTCTTTATCCGTTGGCACACGCTGTGAAAATTAAGGTATTTTCTTATCTGCTTCTTTCATTTGGCAACTGGGCCTTTCTGTATTGTGCTTCTGAGCATAGATATAGAGAATGCGTATGAGCGCCCTGTTTAAAAGATCTGCTGGGTCTCATTTCGATAAAAACCAACTCAAGTAGTTGTTAACTAGAATCTTGATTTGTAGGAGTCTTCCTAAACACTGTGGTGTGGAAGTCTCACCAAAAAGTATAGTTTGCAACGTTGTTCTTTTCCTGGATTCTTTTCTACAAGTTGAGTTTACATTATAAAATAGATGATGAAAAGAAAGGAAATTAAGTGCTAGGCATTGAACGAAGGCTGTGAAACCCCATGCCACTTTTGTTCTGCTTACAATTGGCAATAAAACTAGTGTACTGTCTTGCTCTTAGCTATAGAACCCCAATATTTTGCACAGTCAGAGGTATTTGCAAAAAGGTAGTGTGTCTTCCAGTAATTTGTAGGAAAAGCTGTCATCAAATTATCAACAGTTGAAATCAAGATTAAAAGAACTAAGAGATACCATAGTCTATGTGGTCTAGCAAGCTAAAACTCATGCTGGGTTTTGGAGTTCATATTTTGATTTTTTTAAATGATGAGGGGCACCAGTAACACTGAGGAAGAGAAAAGCCTATAGTGTCTTTGAAGGAACTACACTGGATCTGCATTAAGTCTCCATCCTACTGCACCATATGTCCTTCGAGTATGAAATGGGCACTGTATTTAGAACACTGTTACCATTGCATGCCAAACAGACAACTGGGAACTATAATATTTGAATTTTAATTTGGTTTCTGCCTCCTTCACATACTTGCAACATGCCAAATGTCTAGAGCTGTGGCGCACAGCAAGCCTTATCTCTTTTAAAAACAGTTCTCTTTGTGACTAAGCTTTTATCTTGTTGGATCCAATACACTTGGATCAAGCTTTAAACATCATATATTTGCCTTATATTTACCTTTGAGTTGGAGTGAAGAAATACTTCCTCAAATCTGATTCCACCTAGGGACAGAGCTTCTCCTTCAGCTCCTTTCAGACCTCTTTCTGTAAGCCTGCCCTGAAAGCTGCTTAATCAAACACCTCAAATGTCAGAAATGAAGTTTAAATGGTTTCTGTAGCAAGTAGGTCTAATCTCCTTCTTAGTTCTGATTCCCATAATGTAGGTAATCTCTTTGGAGGAAAGGCCTGCTTCCAGCAGGGTAAACATATCCCGTAAAATGTCCATCTTCTTCTGGAAAAAAAAAAGGAAGCATTAATGAAATTTACCTTTTCATGGAGCTTGGAAAGGTTGTAGGCTGAGGATTTTGATCCTAGCAGATGTTCTTTTTTTAGATATTAAAAAAAAAAGTTTCATTTGATTTAGAAATCTCAGTTAAGAGGTAGAACAGTGATGCTTCCTGCTAAAGCATCCAAGGTGTCCAAGTGACGCATTGGCCTCCGGGATGCTTTGTTGACATGAGCCCCACAGCTCTCACATTATCTTCCCGCTTTATCCCACAAGGACACACAATTCAGGATAGGGTTAACATTGCATGCACAGGCTGTTTTATGCATAGTTCTACACGCAATGCTTAAACATAGTGCTCTAATTAAAGAGCTATTTATGTACAATTTTAAAAATACACCATCCTACAATCATTTTCTTTTAGGCCTTTGAATGACTTTTTTTGTCAAACCAAACCAAAGAGCTTATTGGTTTTACTTACACAGCATGGTGAGGAGTTAATTACAGCAGATGATGCTCTGAAACAGCTACATCAGCACACAAGTCCCACTCCATCCCAGATGACACCCTCGTGGAAGCTGTGTCATGGAATCCCACTTTGGTTAACCCTCTAGTTGACAATGTTTTGTTGGTAACCATCATACAAATTGAGCATTCCTAAACTGAAAAATCTAAATTCAAGCTTGATGTGGTAGTGTGCGCCTTAATCCCAGCAATCGGGAGGCAGAGGCAGGAGAATCTCTGTGAGATTGAGGCCATCCTGGTCTCCAGAGTGAGTTTCAGGCCAGCTGTGGCTACAAGGAGAGACCCTGTCTCAAAAAAAATAAAAAAAAAAATCTGAAATCTAACATATTTCAAATCCAGAACTTCTTGAGCCCTGACATGATGCTCTAAATGCAAACTTCTGTCTGACCTCTTAGAACAAATACAGTCAAAATACATGTACGCTAAAAATACTGTTCAAACTACGTTTGCATGGTGCTTATAGGATATACAGGAAATAAATGGATTTCGTGTTCAGATTTGGATCCCATCCTCAGTGTACTTCATTACATATCTGAAGTTACTCTAAAGTATGAGGAAAATTGAAGGCTCAGATATTTTGACTCCAAGCATTGTGAATAAAGGCTATTGAACTTATATTCCCAGTTCAAATTTCAGATGAATTTTCTCTCAGTATTATTGTTAAACTTAGCCCAAAGCCCAGAAGCCTCTGCAGATCTGTATCCTTTCCTGTGGTGGTGTTGTGATGCCCAGCCTTGGATCTTTCACTTCCTTCTTCCTCCATGCCCCTGTGCCCACAGTAGCTGGTTCTGGTTGTCCGAATCTACAGTGGGGACAAAATTTAGACTCTTCACTGAAATCTGCTCACAGCCAGCATTTACTTTGCCGAAATTACTGGGAGAATGCCTGTGGTAGAAGTCTTAGTCTGTACCATTTCCTGCCTTAAGTCTTTTTCCTCTTTCTTCTCCTTCTAGCTCTACATAACAAATAAATTTTCCTCTTGTCTAGGAGCCATCCCAGCTGCACTAAGGCTCCTCTAAATGTTGTCCCCTGCTCCATACTCACTAGAATATAACCCTAGCAGATAAAAAAGGTCTTAGTGGAGCCTATGTTCTCCAAACTCAGATCCCCAGGAAACCTGTTCAGTAAAAGGGCATTTAGCATTCGATGTTTCTCCACGGTAACATTGTGTTCTGGGCTCACAGGCTTCCACTGGAGAAGATTCCGCCTCTGCAGAGGGCCACCACCAGTATACACCCTTGCCTGCTGCCTCCAGGGACCTCACCAGTCACCGAGGTAGGAACTCTGCCTTCAGTTGCTCAGTGGTTGTAGGGGGCTCTGGGGAGCACTGGGATTCTTACTGATCCTGGCTTTTTACAAGCAAGGACCACAGTGCTTCCTCAGTCCTTGATGCAAAAGCTGTACCATCAACCCTACTGATTTTTAACCCATGTGAACCATGTCTCCCGGGGAGGCATATAAATCCGTGGTGTAATTTTGTGATTTTGTTCCCCCCTTAAATAGAAATAATATAGCACTTAACAGTTTCTTAGAAGGTCATCTTCTCCATTAATAGCAATGGAGGGAAGTTGGAAAACTCAGTGATATTTGTCAAAGAATCATGGTTGGGGAATTTAACCATTGAAATGTGTCATTTCATAGTGAATGAACTCAACATGATAACTCAAAGGAATTTGAGTTTGCCTAGCAATTTTGGAAACAACCTAAGTGTTGAGTTTTGCTGCATTCTCTGATTCTGACGACAGTAATTTGATGTGTGTAGTTCTTCCAGTGTCTCCGGCATCTTGAGTCTCAGAAGCAGGTAGAATATCAACATGGAAAATCATTCAAAGATGTCCTGTCCCTAAACTGGCTGCTTGGGCCAAGGAATTTGTCATTGACTGAGCTGGGCTTGCTGAGGATGAAAAGAAGCCACTTGTTTACTGTTACGTTTTCTGATGGTCAGATCTGTGGTTCCTAATTGCAAATCAGACTTGCAAGATTCAGTAAGGACAGGCATAGAAGAGGGCCATCACCCACTTTAAACGTTGCTGCAAGTATGAAATTCTCATGTATGTGTGGGGATCACTGAATAAGACCATTCTGCTTTGTCCTAGCTGTGTTGCATGGGTGGGTAGAAGAAAAGGTTGTAGAGATGCTCTGAAAGTGGTGGTGCTGGCCCTCAGAGGTGGCTGATGGGATGCATGCATGAGGCATTGATATTCTATAGCAAGTGATAAAGATTAATGTAGGGCTCCAAGTGTCTGTGGCCTGGACCTGTGTTGCCTGCTTGTTGCCTGGGCATCAATAGAATTCTTGTACATTTTTAAAAATGTATTTTTATTTTATGTGTATGAATGTTATATGTGCATGTGTATAAATGCACCTGTGTTGTACAGGGCCTGCAGAGGACAGAAGAGGGTATTGGATACTCTGAAACTGGAGTTACAGACAGTTGTTAGCTGCCATGTGGGATGTGGGTGCTGGGACTCAAACCCGGTCTTCTGTAAGAGCAGCCAGTGTTCTTAACCATTGAGCCATCTCTACAGCCCCAGCTCTTCTATATTTAAACAGTTTAGTTCTGATTTCCTTCATTAGGCATCAGCTTTATGAAAACCATTTTTACTCATGTGGGTGGAATAGGTAGCTGCCAGGATGCTGTTATCTGAAAGCATGAAAAAGTCTCTCCACTGTGTGTTCATATGAAGGTCTAGAACATTTCCCTGGGACTGCTTTATGGAAATTCTCATGAAGGAATCATGTGAAACCTCTGAAGGTAGTGACCTATTTTCATGAATGTCTTGGTTTCTGGTATTTTAGTAAGAATAATTACTCTGTAGCCTGTTGAATAATCTGCATGGGGAATGAAATCTCCTGGTCCCAAGTCCGCTATAAAGACCTGCCCATGACATTGAGATTTCATAATGGGAGCATCTGATCAGATGAATAGCATGAGGAAGAAGTCAACTATTATCGGTCAATTTAACAATATAAGAAACCTGAGCCTGGAAGAATGGAAAACTTTTAAGTTTTAAGCCATGGGGTGTGTGTATGTGTGTGTGTGTGTGTGTGTGTGTGTGTGTGTGTGTGTGTGTGCTGGAATCAAACCCAGAGCATTGTGCATAGGCACAGATCCTACTACTGAGCTATATTCCCAACCCAAGTTTTGGAGATAGTTTGGATAATATGTGTAATGTGAAAAATTTACTTAGTAGGAGGTAAATAGATGCTCTTGGATGACATCACAGCCTAAACTAGATGAAAAAATGTCATCTAAACTGATCTAACAACAGATATCCCAGTTTTACTGAAGACTAGCCCCACATATTTAATATATTGGTTACCTGCTAAGGCCCTCCTCAGGAGGTGGATGTTGGAAAGCAAGTCTGTATCATGTAACAATGTTCTTTGGGGCCATGGTTACATGAAGACAGAGTCAATATGGCTAGCTATGGGTTGCCGTATTAATTAAAGAAAAAACGAGGCTACAATACTCCATCTTGGCCCAAATCATATACCAGTGCTTAGAGAAAGCTAGTGCTTTGGTACCCAAAATGAAACTACCTAAAGCCATGCTCTATTTTTATATCTAAGGACACTATTCCAAAATGCTGATTTTATAAATCAGCAAAGCATTCAAGTGCTAGCTATTAATACTTTCATGGAAACAGCTTGCAAACAACCCTGCAGAGGATTTCTTTTCACTGTGTGAAGGCAAATTGCATCGTTTCTGTCAAGAGAAAATCTCCTTGATGTCTACAACTTGATCTATAAAATTCTAACTGGGACTTGTATTTGAAAACAGTTTTTGATTCACCCAGTTCCCAATCTCTTTTCCTTCCGCACCAACAACTGCAAAAACTGGCGGGTCGTTGTTCATGTGCAAATTGCTACTTTCCTGTGCCTGTGCCATTCTCTCTTGTCCTTTTATGTAACTTCCAATGTCAAATTTGAGAGGTCCAGGATCCATATCCTACAAGCTGTTGATTCAAATGCAAAGAAAGACTCAGCCTAGACTAATGACCGGAAGGTAGCATATTCGATCGTTCCATTTATAACTTACCATACATCCTAAGTGGAGTCCTGTACAAGTTCGCTTCCTATGTGAAGCTCCCTGCCCTAAGCTGTATTGTGTTTTCTCCCTCCTGAGACTACTTAGGGTATTTGTTCCCAGCTCCTCAATGCGATTGTTCATCCTCTGCCTTCTGTGATAGGGGTCACCTGTATGTCTTACAGTCGTAAATGAAAGCCCTGGGTGAGGCAGGGCTAACTCTCCTCTTTCCTGTCACTGACTCCTGCTCAGTTCTTCAGGTATCAGCTTCTATCACATTGGAGTGGGGCGGGGGGTGTCTCTGTATTAGTTTTCTGTTACTGTAATAAGAGGCCATGGTCAGAAACAACTTGAGGAAAGTTTATTTTGGCTTATGGTTCCAGAGGGATAAGAGTCTATCATGATGGGGAAGCAGGGTTGCAAGCTGCAGCCACGGGGCAGGAACAGGAAACTGAGCATGCACATCTTCAGTCACAAACACGGAGCCTAGAGAGTGAACTGGAAGCAGCGGGCAAAGCTATGAACTCTCAGAGCCCACCCCCAGTGACACACTTCCTCCAGTGAGGCGACACCTCCTCAAAGTTCCATAACCTCCCGACACAGTCACCAACTATGGATCAAGTGTTCAAATACTGGAGCCTAAGGTTTCGCTGAGTCCACCTCACACTTTCGTACTTGGTCAGTTTTCCCTCCTCAAGGACTGTCTTTCTAGTCATGCTGCTGGTTTTTAGAGGGAGTAGAGAATGTCGTATGTACTTTCTCACAACTGTATCTGCAATGCCTGACGTGGGCCCGCAATGCTCAATATATATTACTTTGGTTTGGATGAGTATCCTAAAAAAAAAAAAACAATCAAAAAAAAAAAACGTGTTCAAAGCTTGATCTGCAATCTGTTACCCTGTTAGGAAGGAGCCTTTAGTAGTGGGGCTTCTTAGGCAGAAATTACATCCTGGAGGATGTGTCCTAAAGGGGGGAAAAGATCTATTGAAGCCATCCCCTTCTGCTTTGCTCCCTGTCGTGAGGTGAGGGCCTTCTACCATAATGTACTGTTTGGTCTCAGGCCCAGAAACAGTGGGCCAGCCAACCATGGACTGAAACTTCCCAAACTATAAGGCCAAATAATTATGTCAGGTATTCCTTATAGCAGTAGAGAGCCGAGCCCATTAGTGAAAATGTGAGTCACAGGAACCCCGGGGGGGAGGGTCAGTCTTCAGTAGCTCTGGGAAGTGACTGGACAGCATGTGTGGAAGGAGTCAACCCTTCCTTCAGGGGAGCACAGCAATGAAGGGTTGGCCGTGTGTGCCTCAGACCTCAAGTCTGTTGCCTTCAGAAGCCCAAACCATCAAGGATGGCTGCCCATTTACGCACAGGGCAAGTGGAAGGTTATTTTAATGCTGTATTTTCCAAACTCTGATGTTTTGATGGTAGAGAAAAGAATGGGGTGAATTGAAGTAACTAATGTAATTAGTCAATTAGAACAGATGCACTCAAAGACAGGGCCACAGTCCCTAAAAGATGCACATTGAGGACTACATTGGAATTTAGGATGGTTCACCTTAAGTTTGAGAGCATCATCTTAGACTTTGGCATATCTTGGGAGTAAGGGAACATTGAGCTATGTCACTGATCTGCACTGTTACCCACTGGAAAACTGTATAGGATGCCCTTAGGGAGTATCATGTTATGAAGACTGCTGATGTAATTGTTAGATAAATATCTGGACAGGACATACTCCAGCATGGCAGTCTCTCGTGTAGCGGTTAGGAGTAGAATTCAGGTTAGAGTAAAACATTGTCTGTCTTTGGTGGAAAACATTTCTAATGTAGAGCAAAGACCAAATTATTCTCAAGCTGCTCTTAGAAAATGTGGGTGGGGGGCATTGGTGGTAGATATTACTATCTCCATTAAAGAGAGGAATTCATACCAAGAGTTGCTGGAGGTTGACCAGAGTCACTCAGCAACAAAGACCAAAGAAAAATTATTCAAAGCTCCTACCCATGATCCCAAGGTTACGCCTGACATTCCTCCTTGATAAAGGAAATATGAATCAAGTACTAACTGTAGCACTTTGATGGAGGAAAGAGGAGGAAAAGTATAGAGAGATGTAGTACCTGGAAGTATCTAGTGCCAAAGTGCGATCAGACCAGCATGAGGCACCGCATCCTCACCAGACAGAGAATAACACCTCTCGAGGGTTTGCAAGAAAGTTCTGTAGGATCTCAGGAACACCTTGGAATCATCTCTGGGGCTCTCAGGCCAAAGCACTTGCACAGGTGTTTGGAAATAACTTACTTGGAAGCAGCTGTGTACACTGTGACCAAGCTCATTGCCCTGCCCCTCCTGTCCACATTTCCAAAGCTACAGCAGGGCTTCTTTGTGGAGCACTCTAACCAGACTGATCCACTGGAGGGAATTCTGAGAAGTCTAATTTTGGGGGAGCAAAGAAGACCTTAGACAAGGGTTGAGGTGATGTAATAGACATAGCCTGGTTCACCCAGTGTCACCTCAGGTCACCAGTTAGCTACCACAAGGAGGATCCCAATCTTAGTTTTCTGCATGTGCATTTTGCAAATTAAACTGAAAGTCCCTTGAGTGTCCCCTGTCACTTTTGTTCTTGATGCTTAAGCAGCCTTGAGTTTGCTTGCCTTGTGAGGCATTTGATTTCACATATGCAAAACAAAGAAAGCAAAGAGGGGCTGGGGAGGTGGCTCTGTTGTTAAGAGGACCTGGTTCGGTTCCCAGCACTAACATGGCAGCTAACAATCATCTATAACTCCAGTTCCATGGGATCTCAACTGCCTTTGTTGACCTCTCTGAGCATTGTGTGACAGGGATGAGCTTACATACATGCAGGTAATATACTCATACACATAAAAAATAAAAATTTAAAACCATCGAACTTCAGCTGTCCTTGATAGTCCACCATTCTTTGTATTTACATAGTTATTGGTTACTTCTTCTCTAGCTCAGAACTTGGGTCTATTTATGTTTGAAATTAATTGCTGGAAATAATTTACAGGGCAACTTATCATGATTAGTTATTGTTTGCCATTTCCTAAATGGGAGTTACATTTTATGTTTAGCAATTGATTTTTCTGTATATCTCCAGGAGCAGCTCAGTGTGTACCAACCAAAAAAGAAGAAGAAAAAGACAGAAAAACTCTGGGTTTATTTATTTTTATTATTTAAAATGTTTTTGGCTTAAATATCCAAAAACACATTTTCACAGATTCCATAAATATAGTGTTTGGCTTCAAGTGATCAAATCAGCTAGTGAAATGAATATGAAAAAAATTAAATGGGTGTAAGTCAAGAGGTGGCATCTACATAAAACAAAGGTTTTTGGGGTGGAGCCATGCTGGCCAGGAAAACATCCTGACAGCAAGGGAAGACTCTCAGGAGGGCAACAGAAAGGGTTGCTTTGTGATTAAGCTGTTCACTAACATTTGCTTGGAGCACATAGATTTTAGAAGCAATCTCTTTCAACCAGTGATGTTTTTTATTTTTTATTTTTTTATTCTTACCATCTTTCCATATCAACCCTTAGAAAACGTGAAAGAAAAATAGATTTGAGTATTAAAAACAAAATATACACAGACCAATCGGAAAGACTCAAGGCTAATAGGTACATTTCTTTAGGGTTGCTCATCACCTTTGCCCCATGCAGTCTTTCTGCGCTGCTTCCTTTTGGGTTTCATTGACCATTTGAAAAAAAAAATGAAGTAAACAATCTGAGATCTTGGCGTTGTCCCAGGTAGATATCGCCTCAGCTCAGACTGACTAAAGTGGCCTGCTTATTTATTACCCATATCCTGTAGAATACTTTGGTTAGTCCTCCAAGAGCTACACGAGGTGATTATTTTTTCCCCAATATTTGGCACTGATACCTGACATAGGAGAGCCCTGGGTTCAGTTCAGTCCTCCTCCTTCTCCTTCTCCTCCTCCTCCTCCTCCTCCTCCTCCTCCTCCTCCTCCTCCCTCTTCCTCCTCTTCCTCCTCCTCCTCCTTCTTCTTCTCCCCTTCATCGGCTGTGGAACCCAGCTTCTTTGGCCTTCCAATATGGACTAAAGACCAGTGGCTCTCCTGGATTCCTCCAGCTTGAGACTGAAACTGCTGAGAAACCCAGTATTGTGGGCTAAGCAGCAATCAGCTCCTCAACTTCTTCCGAATCTCCTCCTCCTCCTCCTCCTCCTCCTCCCCCTCCTCCGCATCATCATCGAGGTCATTTACAGCACTGATTCACTGAAAACCCATGAAGCATGTTAGATAATAGTTTCCTCCATGGGGAGAGAAATGGGTGGCGGGCCGACACTAGACTAAGAACTATTGGAGACTGATTGCTGCTGGGTGAGGGATAGTATGACTCACATACAACCGCTAGATGGGCTGACTAGACTCTAGTGGACAAATTTACACAGAAAAACATTTGGCTAAAAATGCCTGAATGAATAGGACTTAACATGTATGGTGGAGAACATGTATGGCATGAGAACTGTTTTATGAAATTACAAAAGCTCAGTAATGAAAAATGTAAAATTCAAAACAATTCCTCCATGGAACATTTATTGGAAAGTGGACAGACAACAGAAACAACAAAGAGAGAGAAGAGAGAACCACTCCAGGCACAGACACATTTAGCAGAGGGTCTTGTCAAGTGAGAGCGTTGACTTGTCTTTCAGATGCCTTGCCATCACCGTGCCCTGGCTGAGAGGGGGAAGAGTGTGTTAGTTTCTTCTGTAGAACTATTATTAGCATTTTCTAATTATGTAAAGTGATTTCCTCTGATGACATTTCCAACAGAACCCATTACCTCAGTCTTCTTTCGTTCACAATGCTTTTATGCTTATAATCTTGTTGGAATTCTCAGACGCCAAGTGATGTTCAAGTCTCCTTTATTTAATCAAGGTGACTTGTGATTTGACAGTCGTGGTTGACAGGTTTATTTCATCTGTGGCAGTGGGAGTCTATTTTCAGTGTGCTCCGCTCCCACCTAAAAGGACTTTACTAAGTGCTGAATAAATTGTACTTTCTTTTGATTCTAGATCTTGCTGAAATGGTTTAAAAACTCTAGTGTGGGTCATCAAATTCATCTCCCTGCTACTTTGCAGGGTCAATAGCTTTGCTGTGTACCAAGCTGGGCTGGGTGGATTGGAATGAAGGGTCGTGTAGATTAAAACTTCCGCCTGTATATAGATGGATGTGCATGTGTGCACTGGCTGTCTGGGAGGGCAGCAGTGATGGAGGAGCAAGCCGAGTGGAATCTGAAGATGGATGAATCTGTTAGACTATTACTGAGACTGGCATAGACTTGAGCCAGGAACTTTAAGCAGCCTCCTTCAAGCATTTGAAATCCATAGGGGTCCATTTTCTAGCCTTTTCCTCCAAGGATGATTTTTCTTTTGCAATCCCTGGGATTGCTTCATTTCTATTCTCTGGGCAGAGCTGTGGTATGCTTACAGACACAGACAGGCTACGAATCTAGTTCTTCTGCCCCAGAAAGCAAGTGGGGGTGGGGTGGGCTCAACTGCTCCTCCCCCTAAACAGTCACTTTACTTTTGTAAACCTAGAGGTCAGAAACACAAACGTTGATTCCTACAGAGTCTAAATAAAACAGGCTGATAGAACATAATATGCCTCCCCCATCTTTAACAATTGCAGAGCTAGAATATATAGGGTGAAAGAGTGTAGATGCACCAATGATGTTAGGAGCATAGGCTGATTGGGGTGGGGGAGGGTTCTCCTTGTTTGTGTGTATGTTTATTTGTGATAGGGTCTCACTATATAGACCACACTGGCCTTGAACTCAAGACCTTCCTGACTCAGCCTCCATAGTATTTGGATTACATACATACACCACCACACATGCATGGCTTGACTCTTGTCTCTTTAATTGTGGGAGAAGGTCTGAGATGTCGCCAAATATGACTCTTGAAAGGACAAGGATTCCTATGAGCAAAGGCCACTTAAGGGGTTTCCCAGCATGTTAGTGATGAGTGTTTATTGTGTACAGCACCTGTGGTAGAATTTGAGACCAATTCAAAAACATTTTCATGGCTTTCTCAAGGCATTTATGCTTGAATGGAGAGATCCTCTACATGACATAATACCAGTCAAACAAGATGTTATGCATTATGTAATGCAGAGTGACATTGCTTAGTAAAAAGTGTGTGTGCAGTGCATCTTTAGAGAAGATGGAGGTGCTGACCTTGAGCTTTGAAGAACACACAGGGCAGCAGTAGGTAGAGAGGAAAAAGGAAGGTATTCGAAAAAGGGGTCGTGGGTGAAGGAGCAGAGTGTTAGGCTGGAAGGAACTGATGAGAGAAGGATATGGTCTTCAAACACCGTAAATGATGCTCCTCATGCAGGTTGGCTCCATGTTGTAGCAAGCCTTGAACAAGCAGAGGGGCCCATATTAATGTAACACCGTTCTGTGCATATGTATGTATGTTTGTAAAAAGAGTTCTACTCTACAATCCAGGCTGGCCTTGAGCTCATGACCCTTCTTCCTCAGCCTCCCTAGTTCTTGGATTTTAGACAGCACTACCACATGGGGCTAATTCTTGCCCCTTATATTATAAGGAAAGAACTAAGATGTGATCATATATGAACTCCTCCAAGGATAAGGATTCCTATGCCTGTTGTAGGATTGTTCATCTGCAATTAGCTTGTAGAACATTGGAAGGAAAAGGATGTGGAGTCCACGAGGGGACTGGAGGATGACATCAAAGGGAACCTGCTTCAAGTTTTAGAAACTTGATTTCTTGACACCAGGCTGCCAGTCTAGACTGTGATGCTTCTCATGAGCAGGTTTCTAGCAAAGGTTATTTAAGAAACAAATTGGTTACACATGGGGAAGACAGTTGGGTCCAGGACACACTGCCAGTGGGGCAAAGGGGAAAGAAAGCATGTAAACAGAACCTTATGTCCTCCCTGGAATCACTGTTCGAGGTCATCAATAGTCTTACCAGAGCTGAAACATTAGAGGAAATAGTCTCTCCATCTTATTTAATCCAAGTTATTTCTGATTTGGCCTTTGTGCCTGAAAGGTAGACCTCTGATTAGGTTAGGAGACTGTTGAAATCACCCAGCATTCAAAGATGTAGGTCTGGAGTGACTGGCTGGAGACACGCAAAGTAAAGGAAGGTACCTGGGAAATATTCTCTAGCAAGAACAATAAACTGGAAGACTTGTGTTTGGGGTGGAGAGAATCAGAACCAGAAAGCAAAGGGGAAGCCAGCTTGGTGTGTGGCAAGCTGCGGGCCCAGCCTGTACCCCCATCACCTCTGTTCCCCATGGTAGGATTCTCCCCTGCCACTCAGGCATGCGCTATAATCTGGCCTGTTAGATGGAAGGCTGGTGTTAATGTACTGAAGCTTGTGGCTACAGGAACAAACATACAGTAAGCAGGCGAAGTAGCCACGAGAATTTGTTTTCATTCTGCTCTTTGGCTTCATGTTGAGCAGCGTTCTTTGAAGAAGGAATAAATGTCCAGTGTGCTTTCATGCTGAATCGTGGCCTTCTGGAAGAGCTATGGGAAGCCAGCGCCCTTGGTCTGCATTGTTCTGCTGAGAGCTGTGCCCAGAGTTAAGTTTCCAGCTTCAGGTCTTCCACCTCTGCCCCCCTTTCTCTTACACAGGGCTTTACCCACTGCCCCAGGTTTTTCCTCATGTAGTGATTTTACAGCCCTTTTTTGGAACAAATAAACAAACATCTGGAATCATGTGGTACATTTAATTAAAAAGTTTGTATTTAGCCAGAAATGGTAAAATCATGAAAAATGGCCTGTAGGTAAGCTTCAGAAGGCCAAAGGATGACGTCGTTGGCTGCAAATGGGTTGAAATTGAGGGAAGTGAACACCTGCTCAGCCCTCCAACATCCTCCTCTCGCCCATTAATATTTACTGCCTTACTTTTTTCAGTCTAATGAAAAAAAATTTTCTTTCTTTGGTTGGGGCTGCTCGAAGAATACGGCTCTTACTTTTCCAATAACGTTGGATTTGTTGGGATGTGTGTGTTATATAAAGGCTGTGGCGTTGGGATTTTTGGCCTTCTGCGTCCCTGCTTCAGAATTCCATATGTTTCAGGTCACTGCCGGGGCTTGTTTCTGCTTCCCCCATTAGTCCACGGTGTGTAGATTTCATGAGAGCAGGTAATAAGGGGAACTTCCTCAAGGAGACTCCGGAGCACAGGAGAAGCCAGAGCTCTGCCTTCAGGAATCCTACAGTGTAACTGAAGAAAAGGGCCACACGAGAAAGCAGAAGCCGGGGAGAAGGGGGTGTGGAAAGCCAAAGGCACAAAGAATTTCGTTGCAACAGCTCAGTGGCCTTTGTCTGGAGTTCTAAGTGGAGCAAAGCTTCATTCCAGTGAGCTGAGTCTAAGAAGTTGGTTATACAGACAGAGGAAAAACTCAGGAAAGCAGACATAAAGGTTCAAAGTGACTGATCTCGTCAACTTGACTTTCTTTGTAAAGTAGAGACTGAACGACAGAAAGGGAACTGACTGGTTTCTATCAAGTTACTTCTGCGATTCTTTTGGGAACAGGAAGGATTCAAGCAGATGGAAATATATTATTCGACCTATTGATTGAATGAACTCGTTAGAGAAAATTGATGATCTCTTCTGGTTTGGGGAAAGCCCCACAGACCTTAGTTTCCTGGTAGAGCTTTAGCACAAGTGACTCCCTTTTGATTTTTAGCTTGGTCTGTAGGCACCCAACGCCAATCATTGGCTCCCTGTGGTGTTAATTTCATAGCAGAGATGAGCTAAAATAGGAGGCTTGGGAGGAAGCCTTCTATAAAGGGGAGAACTGAGTGGAAAGCAACTTTCTGTGAGTGGTTTGAGACTGTGGAAGAGAATTTGGGACAAGATCAACTGCAGCTCAAATCTCATTTCAGACCATAATTTAGGCAGAAGTAAGGAGTGGACATTTTTCTAGCAAGAGTTAGCTGTGAGTGCTTTGCTTCTCTGCCTAGCTCCTCCTCTGCAAGTTGTGTCGAAGGTGAAGTAACATGGAAGTCCATTTGCACAGCAGATTATTGAGCAACTTGGCTTTGTAGAGTTCTTCAATGTTTCACTCCCTGGAGGATTTATACCTAGACTGAGGTCATTCTAAGGACAGCATGAGCAGGCTTTTCTTGTTGCAAAGAACGGTGGAAAGCGGCCAGTAGCTGAAAGTAAGGTGAAAGCCCTTTAGAAAAGCTGCAAGGAAGGGGAGCCTATTACTGAACTTAGATGTGATTTGGTGATGGGGACCCAGGAATCACCATTCCCTAAAACCCTTTCCTGAAGGATATGCTCATCCACTTGAAGGAAGTAGGCTGAAACTTGCATAACTTTCAAAGCCTGACTGGGTTTGATCCTGGAGTCGCTCATGTCAGGGCTAGCGGAGCTTTTGCGTTAAATGAAAGCAAAGGTTTTCCCCTTGACCCTCTGGACTTCAGCAAGCACAAAGCGATGTACGACCATACTGGATGAAGGCCTCAGAGATTTACTATTCTTGTGCATCTGTTTCCTTAAATACTCTCAGCAGAAACATTAGTATGAAAATAAAGAGTATAACAACTTGGAATTTTCCATTTGGTCAAAGTTCCATCCTTAGGGATGTAGAGCAAACTCTTCCTGCTGTTCAGGGCAAATGTTTCTAAAAAGGGGTGAGGAGGCAGGAAAATAGTGTAGTGTTAATTTCCAAACACAGACTAGCTCAGAGGTCCCTGTATAAGTTGCTGCTCCCTCACTTGTGTTCCCACCCTTCCCCAAAGGGGCAGATATCCTGATTTGTTAGGAAGGACATCTGTTGGGAGAGCAATAAAACATCTCCTCCCTGGTGGATTGGCTTTTTAGTCCTTTATTTATCTTGTTATAGCTCATCAGTTTCTCCCAAATCAAGAAGCATCCAAGAGGATGAGATGCGGGCCTTCTTTTTTGTTTTTGATTAAGGGAAACCATAAAACCATACTCCTCCACAAATTTTCTTTTCTCAAGAGAGAGCTTTTCTTCTTATGCCTAATTTCTCCCTGTCGTCATCTGCTTCTTTGGAATCTCTCTGGAACTTTTTCTTCATACAGTGTTGAAATCAAATAATCAAGTCCCATGGAGAATGTTAGGCAGGGAAGGGAGGCTGCCTAGAATGGACAAAACTAAAGCCCAAGGGAAACTTAGCACATATTCCATAGCCAATGATCTTTCAGATCCCTGGAATGTTGCTGCTTTGTTCAAGAGATATTTACTAAGCATAAGCATACACTAAGCACTGTTCAAAGCACAGCAGTACATAAAGCGCTATTTGGGGCTCAGAAAGTGATTCCCCAAAATATGCACATTGGCGTGCTGAATGCTTTGAACTGTGGGGCATTGGAAACTCACAGGAGTGTCACAGCCGAAGTCCCAAAATGGCTCTCACCTTCTGACTCTCTGTCTCCTCCCGTTCTCGCCACTCCCACCACCAAGACAAGTTTTCTCATTACAAAGGCGTGTCATTGACCGGAACTCCCTTCCCCAAAGTCAGTCAGGAACTCTAAAACTATCACTTTAACCTTCCTTCAGCCTTTCTGTGTAAAAGCGTGAAGTTATCTGACCTGCCTTTCCTGGTAGCTCACTAGAAAATGCTCACTTCAGAAACAGTCCTGTCTTATACCTGAGAAGAAAGAATCCTCAATGAGAGGCCACAGAAGATCCAAACAAGTCTGTCTGGGCTTCCTCCCTTCAACTGACAGGATAGGACAGTTTACACCCTTTGGGATCGGTCACATTGATACAGGGATGACCATTCTGTATTGGAGATGGGCATGGAAATGGAAATATTCTTTGGTTCTTCACATCACATGCTTCCTTGTCACATAAAACTTTGGGTAAATTAAAATTAGTCTTTCTTTAAAAGAGCACCACCATGATGGTTAGGAGTGAGGAAAGGGGCCACACCTTTCTGTCCCAAGACACATGTCCTTCAGAGAGCTTGAACTTCAGCGGGACATGGTGGTGCATCCCAGCGTGGTGGAGGCAGATGCAGGCAGATCTCTGTGAATTTGAGGCTAGCCTGGTCTGTATAGTAATAGTAAAATTTAGGCCAGCCAGAGCCACACAGTGAGACCATGTCTCAAAAAAAAAAAAGTTGACGATGATGGGCCAGGCATGGTGGTGCACACCTTTAATCCCAGCATTCTGGAAGCAAGAATCACAAATTCTGATAAAGACAAAAGCTCCCTGTGGTATCTTAGAGATACATACCAAGATGGACACAAAGGCAAGCAAGGAACATGAGGGGCTGTGTGTTGGTAACCTGGGGTTTTAGCCAGAAAAGGCATCACACAGAAGGTAGTGGTAGAGGTTGGAAGGAAGGAGGGGACAAGTGGATCCTGAGAGTACAAGAGACAGGGATCCGGGGTCAGGAAAGAACAGACTTGTGTTCAAAGTGAAACTTAGACACATTGAAGAGTTTACTTGTTCATGTAGTGATCCAAAAATGATGTGACACTCCAGCACAAGTGACGCAAGCCCCGCAGGAGGTTGGGGAAGGAAAGTTACAGGGTGTCGGCGTAAGCAAGACAAGGAAACGATGGGGAGATGCCTGGGTGATCAAAGCACCTGTGGCAGAGTGTTGGGCCCCCAATTTCGAGCCCCACAACCCATGGAAAATGCTGGATGCACTCATGCATGTCTGTAACCCACTGTTGGGGGTGCGTAGGAGAATAAATGAGCAGATTCTGTTGCTTGCTGGCTAGCCAGCCTCGCCAGTCCCTGAGCCCCAGGTTCAGTGGGAGGCAGAGCATGATAGAGGAAGGCACCCAAAATCAACTTATGGCTCCATGTGCGTATCCACTTGCACATTGTGCAGGCACCCTTGTCACACAAACAGAGCAACTAATCCAACATTAATAGCTAAGTGGAAGAGAAGGGCACTGTAGAACAGAACCTGTGTGTGCTTTCTGCACATTTGCCTATTCAGAGCATCCCAGGTTGGATCTTAAAGTAAACTCAGTGTTTGGTGATACACAGCAAACAAAACCAACTTATGTTAAGAAAGTTGAAATGAAAGGATGGATGAGGTGTTTGTGATGGTCCACACCTATGATCACTAGACCGAAGAGGGCGAAGCAGGAGGCTGGGCTACCTAAGGGGACCCTGTCTCAAACAAACAAAACAAAAAGAAAGCAAGGGTCATAGACTATATGTCAAGCAGCCAAACACTAAAGGAAAGAAGGGTACTTTATGATGATAATATATTAGATACAACAGTTATAAGTATTTCTATATGTGGTAATACTCATGAAGGGGACTTCATAGGTTATAAAAGAAAAAATAGAAAAGCCTGTTAGTCATAACAGATTCTGTGTCACTTGTCGAATTGTCTGATAGATAAGTGAAGAAAATAGAGGCATGTGTAAGAACTCAATAGTAAAAGCATTAAAGTTGTTGTGGCAGAAGCAAATTGAACTGTGTACTCTCACAGTAAGAATATATTTCTTTTCAAGTATACATAAAACTTTATTGTTCCAGGTACAGTGATTGCCTCACAAATGATTCCCAAATGCAATGGCATGGAACAATGACTCCTTATGTTTACAGATTCAGAGAGTCAGGTTTTCCAAGAGAGGGAAGCTTAAAATGCCTGATCTCTGCTTCATAATATGCAGGTCTCTGTAGAAAGGTGGCATTCTGGGAGCTTGGATCAGCTGAAGATGTGTGTGCTCATGTGTTCCATCGATGATGGCCACTCTCCATCTGGGCTTCTCCACTGGACTTTCTTTGTAGACTTCCTTGAACTTCCTCGTGGCGTGGTGGCATAGTTCCAAGGAGAAGAATCCAGAAAGAGAGGGAGAGCCAGGTGTAGCTCCAGTCACCTTTTCTGATCTCGCCTTAGAAGTCATGTGGTGTTACTTTGCCTTGCTCTGTCCATCAGAGTAGTCACAAGAGTCTCTCCCAGCTTTAAGGAAAATGAAAACAGCCTCTTTCCTTTGACAATGTGTGGCAGGAATCTGGAAGAGCCAGTGGAACCAGAAATACGGTTCTGCTGGTTTTTGGCAATCTTTCACAGTAATACAGCCGGTCACAGACAAAATTTCAACGAATTTTAGCAAGTAGAGGTTGTGCAAAATCTCTTAGGTCACAATGTAATAAAGTCTGGAATAACAAAATGAGATTGTAGAAATCCCTTTCTCTCAGAAATTTTCCAGTACCCTTCAATCTGAAGTCAAGGTAACTTGAAAACACAAACTAGCTGGAGAGGATAATGAAATCCTAACCTATTGACAGATTTAGGGCCATTGTTAGAGGGAAAGAGGTAGCTTTAAGTGCATGTGTTAATTTGAAAAAATAAGCAAAAAAGTACAAAACACCAAAGTACTTTTTTTCTTTTTTAATGAGGAAAATGGAATTAAAGTTCATGTGAGAAATATACAAAAGCAATAACTGGAGTATGCTAAAGGAGAAGTATAACAAGAGGAAATTAGTTCTACTGATTAGCAAGTATATCATAAAAGTTGAATTATCAAATGTGATATTGGCATACATATAACCAACCTAATAGGAAAGAATAGGAAACTTAGAACTAGACTTGATTGCATGTAGGAATTGAGTATGTAGTAAAATGGTGTCTCTGTTACGCATTTGACTAAAGAAAAATCGGTTCAACTAAAGGATAGTGGAAGGAATTTCTAAAGCTAAAATGACATTAATAAAGGAGAAAACAAATATAGTGTAATAATTCATCCAAAAGTGAATCTTTTGTAAAATTGTATCACCTTAATTATGGATATGTAAAGAGAATGACAAAAGTAAAAGAATCCAAAGAATTTCTTTTGGTTAATACTGTGAAAATTTAGATAAAGCTGATAATTTTCTAGGAAAATGTAATCTTCCCCAAATTGACTATAGAAGACATAAGCAGTTGAGAAATTGATTTCTGCAGACAAAACAAAGTTCATAGGACATAACCATGTCCTGCAAAAACAGCAAGAACAAATGGTTCTACACAGAAAGTATTCAACATTATGTTAAAAGTTTACCAGTTGGTGTCTACTGAGAGTTCCCTTGCTCTATCTGTAGTGTTCACTGATTTCTGTCCATAAATACTCCTAACATGACTGATTTCAATCTTCCTATATGGAAGCGGACATACAAATTGTCTTTTGTGAGTCAGTACAAGCTCACAAGTCTTACAGAGCATGGGGATATTCCCAGTGCTGTTGAGGCTCAGCCAAAGAAGTACTTCTGAATTCTTTTCATTAAATAAGTACATAGAATCTTTATGGAAAATTCGAGAGAGACTACAGAGAAAATATTTATATACCTATCTCAATTATAAATTGAAGAGGAGGAACTGGAAAGATGGCTCAGCAGTTAAGAGCACTTGCTGCTCTTGCAGAAGCCCCAGGTTCATTTCCCAGCACCCACACTGGGAGACTCAAAACCATCTGTAACTCTAGTCCCAGAGGATCTGACGCTCTCTTCTGGCTTCCATGGGCACTGGCCACTCATATTTTCAGATACATACAAGCAGGCAAATACTCATATACATAAAATAAAAATTAATAAATCTCCTAACAAAATAAGATAAATGTAATTGGAAAAATACTAAATAATGCAATTATACCCAGTGTACAGAAACATACACATCAGAGTAAACCATCATGACTAAGTAGTATTGATCCCAGTTTTGCAACAGAATTTCAGCATTAGGATACTCATATATTGATTTAAGGTGTGAAACTGTTAACTCCATAGGTAGTACAAAAGCTTTGGACAAAAGAGAAATAATAATTCTTGATGAGATGATGCAAAATAGACATACTTTTCCTTAGTATGATAAAGTGCTTCTGTCTCCATCCAACAGCTGATGTCAAAATCAGAGATATTCTTACAGAAGCAGAAGCAAAACAAGATATCCGCTCCCAGTAGTGATTAATAATTAATGCTTTACGGAAAATACTAGCCAATGCAATTAGATAGGAAAGAAATTACAGGCACAGACATGGAAAGTATTTATGAAACTCACATTTATAGATCATTTGATTTGATACTTGAAAACTTAGGAAAACTGATTAAAAACTAACAAAAGAATTCAGTGAGGAAAAGAGGTCCAAAGTTAGTGTCCAGGAAGTACTAAACTTTCTACATTTAGAAGAGAAAAACATTCAGAAGTATTTTGAAAGGAATATCACATTAACAAAAGCAGCATGCAAGCTAATAGAAATATTACAATACTCTCATGAAGATGTATATTTCATTAATGAAGAAAACTTTAAAAATATCCTCTAGGATTGAGGGGATATGAGCAAAAATATCATTTATGGGAAAAGTCAACATAATAAACGTCAATTCTTTTGTGCACCCAGTTGTGTTTTGAAAAGCATACTGTTGCAAGGACACATACACACAACATGCACACAGAGCATACACACAAACACACACAAATACAGACACACACACACATGGACACAAATAGAAACATACACGGTGCTTGTGTAAATGCATAGGCTGTTTCGGAAAGATGACATTGTCAGCAATAATGCACACAGAGCATACACACAAACACACACAAATACAGACACATACACACAACATGCACACAGAGCATACACACAAACACACACAAATACAGACACACACACACATGGACACAAATAGAAACATACACGGTGCTTGTGTAAATGCATAGGCTGTTTCGGAAAGATGACATTGTCAGCAATAGTCCCTTCAAGGGGAAGGCTTGGATTGTGGTGGGAAAGAACAGAGGAGAATCCAGAAAAAAAGTCCACATTTTCAGTATTTGAATTTTAATGGAATAAACTGCCTCTACTACTCTTTCTAAGACCCTGAAAGGGTGATTTATAACTACTTTTGAGATTTTGCAGGTTTGCTTCCCTAAAGCCAAGTGATGAGGAAATTCTTTCTGTGAAAGCATCTCTTTTCTTCTTCAAACTTAAATCTTCCAGTGTTGACAATCCACAGGAGACTTTCTGCACTCTGTCACTGTTGAGGTTATTCATATGAATCAATTATTTGGGCAAAAATGATATGCAGGGAAAAACAATGAAGGTCCACGCATGCGTTTCGTGGTTTACTGTTTTACTGAGCACAGGAAGGAAATGCCCGCATTAGCAGTAGTTACTATTTAATGATTCTTCGAGGCCAGGCAATGGGTTGGTATTTTACATATATTTGTGATCTCATTTAATCCTGGAAACATTCCCTGAAATTGGATATTATCCACTTTTTTTAAAAAATGGGGAAATTGAAGATTGGAAAGATATGATACAGTTCATTCAAGTTCCCCATGTGAATAAGCATCTCTCAGGAGAGTCAATCCAGGTCTCTCCAGCACCGAACCCTGTGTGCTTTCCTCTGTTTCATGCATCCCCAATCAAGAGGAATGGTGAGACATGTAAATGAGAGTTAATTGAGATGCCAAGTTGAAAAGAACCAGAGTGGGACTGGAGGGGTAGCTCAGAGGTTAAGAGCACTTGCTGTTCTTCCAGAGAACCGGGATCTGATTCCCAGCACCACATGGCAGCTCTCTCACCCTCTTCCAACCTTCACAGGCACTGTACACATATCAGTATGCACATAGGTAATCAGAGCATTCGTACAAATAAAAATAAATTATATTTTAAAATAAAAAAAGCAGTGATACATTGTTAAAATTTGAGACTTTTATTACAGATGAATAAAGGTGTACAGAAATCACTGGTGTGGCTTTTGCATAGCCCCGTTATTCATTGCTCTTGATTAACTGATCAGAGGGCATTACGCTGATTCCATATCAGCACCTGTACAATACCTTGAACTTTTATTTATAAGTGTAAACATGTTTACATAGGACAGGGAGATGGCTCATTGGTTAAAGCTCTTGCTGCCCAAGTGTGAGAATCTGAATTTGAATCCCCCAAAATACATGTAAAGTTGGCTGAGGTAGTATGTCTGTTATCTCAGTGTTCCTGCCTTTAGATGGGAGGCAGAGATAAGAGAGTCCCCCAGAGCTCACAGATCAGCTAGCCTGGTTTATACAGCAGCAAACAATAAGAAGACCCTGTCTCACCTGAGATTGTCCTCTGATTTCCATACTGTGAAATGTGCAGCCAAGTGTACACACACACACACACACACACACACACACACACACACACACACACAGATAAAATATGCATTTAGATACACGATGTCATCCCCGTCCTCAGACTCTCATAACATAAGGTCTCGTCTCTATAACCCGAGCTTACATGAACTCAATGGAGGTGTACCATGCCAAGGACTTTATAGAAGACCCTGTGGGTTAGAAATTATAAATGGCATTTTGAGAACACAAGATGGCTCCAGAGTGTCTAGTAAACTTCAGCAACCACCTGAGAGGTACTTCCCTGTGACTGCAAGAAACAGAATAAAGAATGGCAAATCCTCTTTTGACTATGCACTCTCTCACCTGCTGAGATCAAAATAATCCAATGCAATTTTAGTACTTACAGGCCTCTGGGGGAAACAGACCCCTAAAAACCATTGAGTGCAACACTAGAAAAATTTCTTAAATTTGTGCTTTGCTTGGTGTTATAAAAACAAAGGTACCTTAGATCCTCTCCTTGAATCAAACGGACTGGTAATGTTGTTTTGTTACATTATCTAGCAAGCATAATGATAATGGGTCACATGCAATTTAGGAAAAAATTAAGTCTAATAAGAAAATTCTCTAATAAATACTAAGAGCATCTTACTGGTATTGTCATTGGTCTAACCCTTCCATTAGCATCTGTGTGTTTTTTACATATTAAATGATCTGTAATATGTTGAAAATGAAGAGGGCAGTAAAAATCTAAACAAGCTTTTTGATAATATATGCATTGTATGAATGTTTGCATACATTTCCCCTGGGGTCAGTACCAGAAGGTATGGTGGATATGAGGGTGTATGGGGTGTGTGATAGTAGCCTGTGACAGGAGATTCTTGGATTAGTGTGGCCTGTAGTCAAGATGCTCAGTGCACGGGGACAGTCCCTATCATTAACTGTGAATGCAGTCAATTCATGATTACTAGAGACTGGAATCAGAATGCAGCTCTCAGAAAAGAAGTCACTGGGGCTGGGGAGATGGCTCACTGTATAAGGTCATTTGCTGCACAAGCCTGAGGACCTGAGTTTAAATCCTAGCATCCTAGTAAAAGGCTGGGCATAGGAGACTGCAGAGATGGCTCAGCAGTTAAGGACACACATTGTTCTGGCAGAGGAACCACCTTTGATTCCTAGCACCCATATCAGGCAGCTCACAACCTCCTTTAACTCCAATTATAGAGGATCCAATTCCCTCTGCCATCTGCACACATCTGGTGTTTATAAACCAGCACAGGCACACATACATAAATTTTAAAAAGAAAGCTGGGCATGGCCTCACATTGACTTGTAACACCAGGACCATGGTAGTGCAGAGATAAGAGAATCACTGGACTTTCTTGGCTGCCATCCTCACTCCAGTTTCAGTGGGAGAATAAGGTGGAGATGATAAGAATGGACACCCGATGTCCTCCTTTCACCTCTGCATGTGCGCCTTCATATGTGCATATAACACACATGCACAGAAACATGTACATAAGGTGAGTACAGTTATTCTCCCAAATCAGATTTCTTTGCATCTGGATGAAGTTGAGCAACTTTGGGGGAGGATCTAGTGCCCACAAAAGGTTTGGGGGTCCTGTGCAGTATTCTGTCCATCTGATGATGTGATGGGGTGGGATAGAGCCCTTATGTCTAGACCCTGCTGACTAGTAGCCTGGTACCCTCATATATCTTGCTATGTCATGCTGTCAGTGGATTTTGAGAGGGACTGAACAGCCTTCCCAATGATGTTACTGTTAAATATTAACTGTGAGAGGCATTGTTGCAGAGATAGCAGAGGTCTCTCAGGAACCCCAGGAGTTTAGGAAGATGTAGCAGACAGAAAATAAAATATATGAACACAAGAATGTGTCATAGGTGCCTTGGAACATCATTTGCATGGGAGAATGGGGATGGGTGGGGCTTGCTCATCAGGTTAGAGGGTTGCTTAAGTGGGTGGAAGGCTTTAACAAAGATCTTGGCAATGGCTATAGAGAAGGGACTTCCCAGGGTGTGGATGGGAAGGTTGGATAACTGGGGAGTAGCTATGGCTGGTAGACAATTGGAGAACAACATGAGATGACCGTGCATTTTTCAGCCTGCGTACACTGGTGGAAGGTGAAACCATTTCATGAAGAATGGCATTTGGGAGGAATCAGTTGAGAGGCTGTGTTGAGTGTGGAACATCCATGTCTATCAATGGAGATTCTCTCAGTCATGGGTAGGTGCACTTCTGCCATAAAGGCCTGGTAAGCATTTTAGGTTCTGAAGGCCGGATGATCTTTCCTGTGACTCCACACACTCCTGTCATATAGTGTCAAAAGTATTCCTAGGTGGCATGTGAGCAAATGGGAATGCTTGCGCTCCAATAAAGCTTTATTTAGAAAAACAGTTGGTGAGCTACATTTGACTCACAGGACCTTGCTTACCACAGCGCCTGTAAATGTCAGGGTGAGTAAAATATAGGTATAGTGAGTCCTATATATCTGTATAGATAGAATCCATGTAAACATGAAATCCCATCTACTCTGCACAAACACTGTGCCTCCTAGTGATTTTGAATAAAGAATTGGGTTTAACCTATAAGGTAACAAGTGTGGAAATGTAAAATGAAGCCATAATGTTCACTTTTTACCCAGTGTCTCAGCAAATTTTTAAAAATATGGCAATAGCAAGAGCTATAAAGGCGTAGAAAAAGAAAACTCAAAAAGTGGCTTTGGTGGACATGTGAATCAGTACATCTGTGTTGGAAAACATTTTATTGTTTTCTAGTCAATCTGAATGTATAACAAGTCTAAGATCCACGCTGTCTATTTCTAGGATGCTAACCCAGGAAAAGCAATTGCGCATGCTCAGATAAATAAGAATTATATCCATAACTTAGCTTGTAACAGTTTAACAAAGAAAAAACAGGCAAAGAGAGAATCTGGAAACAACCCCGATGATGCATTAAATACAGTAAATAATAGCCAATATGGATAAATTTACAAAATCAAGAGAAAAGGAAACTTATGAATGGTACTGTATGATATCATTTAATGTTAATGTTTGAAAATGTGAAATAAAATAGAAATTTTAGAGAGCCTTTACCCTGTGAAAAAAACTACGGAAATGGAAAACTGAAAACTCAAAGTCACTTTTACTACAGGTGGGAGATAGAGGCAGAGAAATGTGAGCTGACAGGGAAAAGCAAAGGGCTTTGTTGGTTTCTAAGCTTGGTAATAGGTGTTGAGATATACAAAAAGTCAGTGTTCCTAGGGCTTGACCTTCGCTGCCCTACTCCTTCAGAAAGTAGCTAGCTTTGCTTGATAACACACAGTCTGAAGTACTGATTTTATATTTCCTTTTTTAATATTTTATTTATTATTTTTTATTTTATGTGTATGAGTGTATTGCCTGCATGTATATGAGTGCACCCAAGTCATGCAATGCCGCGGAGGTCAGAAGAGGGCATCGGATTCCACTGGAACTGGAGTTAAGGGCGGTTCGTAGACACCGTGTGGGTGCTGGGACTCAAACCTGGGTCCTCTGCAAGAGCAGTCAGTGCTCTTAGCTGCTGAGCCATCTCTCCAGCCCCCTGGTTATATATTTTCAAGAAATAATTAACTCAGGACAATGAAGTCTTTAAAAAAGAAATGTTTAGGTTGGGCAGATAGCTCAGTCATTTAAGTGCAAGAACCTGAGTTTGATCCTGATCCCCAGAACCAATATATAAAATAAAGTTGGGTGTGGGGGCATGTTCTTGGAATCCCAGTGCTGCAGAGGACGAGACGTGGATTCCTGGGACACAACCAGCCAGACTAGCCGAACTGGAGAGCTCTAGGCCAGAGAGAGATCCTGTCCCCAAAGAAAAATAAAGGTGGATGACACTGAGCGCAACACATCATTTTGTCTTCTGACCTCATGGGCACGCACACAGACACACACACACACACACACACACACAGACACACACACACACACACACACGCGCGCGCGCACACACACGCGCACACACACACGCACACACACGCGCACACGCACACACACACACATGCACACACATGCACGCACGCACACACAAGAAATGTTCACTTTAGGGCCTTTCTACCTTTGTCACACCACCTCTCTCGGAGCCTGAATGCCATCTGGCTTCAGTGTTTCTCCATGCAGGATTCAGAGGACACCAGAGCCAGCATAGAAAGGGACCAGCAGGAACTGATACAGTGGTCATTTGAGTTCCCCATCTTCCAGAGAAGCAGCCTTGTCGTTGGCATAGGGCAGAATGTGGTCAAATTCTCCCTGTCACTCAGGAAGTAATTCTGCTCTCAGTGTGTTCTTCCAGCCTTGCAGGGCTGCAGGGACTCTGTGCAGTGGTTTTGTGGTGTGGAAGCTATTGCTACATACTTTTATTTTATTTCTTGAACATCACTTTGTAGTGTCATGATTACAAGGCTTGGAAGAAGATAAACTCTCTGTCCATTCCCTGTATAAATACGCACTTGGGATGAAACCACCTAGTTAATTTCCCCTTGTTGCTGGAGTAGAATCTGAATCCAAACCACTACTCAACCTAGCCCCTAAATCTCTATTAAAAATCACCTAGGGTAGTCTGGTAAAGCTCTGTTTAAAGTCAGCAGAGAATTATAAAGTCAAAAGTGAAAAATGGTGCAACAAGGAAGAATCATAAAAAAATACTAGATCAGTTAAATAGAGTCAAAGGCAATTTAGTGTGAACTCGCAGTAGTCCGTATTGATGCAAAGAATGTGATGTGTCAGGGGTTGGCAGCAACATGAGGAGAGTACAGAAGGAAGGATGCAACGCCTCTTCACCTCACTCCAAGGCAGCCATACTGGTCCAGGAAGGATGCAGGGCTGTCTTGCTTTTCTACCAGGAGTTTCAGGAAAATTATTCCCTAGTCTGAACATTTTGCTTACATCTTGATGTAGCATATTTTTAAAATTTAAATTAGGAGGCAGGGATTGAGGGGAGGAATGACAGTCTGTAAAGTATATGTTGTACTTTCATGAAGACTTGGCTTACGATTCTCAGCACCCACATACAAGCCAGGCATAGCACTATCCTGGAGCTGGGGAGACAGAGATAAGACCCCTGGGGCTTGCTAGACAGACAGTCTAGCTGGATCAGTGAGCTCCAGGTTCAGCGAGAGGCTCAAAAAATAAGGTAGAGAGCAGTCCAGGAGAATACCTGACATTTGTCTATGGCCTACACACACACACACACACACACACACACACACACACAGTAACAAAACCGTTGCTTTCTTGTAGATAAACGAATACAGAACTGCATAGATTGAGTCAGGCCAGGAAGCTGGGTAGCCTCCGTTAGTACTTTTTAGTGCCCTCGGATTTTAGCTTCCCTGTGGTCATTCCCTGGACCTGCATTTTCATGTCCACCTTCCGTTTCTGTCTCATCTTTTCCAAACCTACAGTGTTCCATTAACTAATATTAGCGGATTCGATCACTGCTAACCACAGCGGCCGTTACTCCGCTCAGACCCTTTGTAGGCACTGCGCTAGAACATGAGATGTTACTTCATTTATGCAAACACACCGACTGACACAGAGACATAGGCACACACACACTGGCACACCCTAGTAAGGATTATCACAGAGATTTCATGAGTGAAGACAGATTAAGGCTTAGAGACTGGAGCCCATTTGAGGTTGTACAGTGCATAGCCAAAGCAGAGCTCAGCAAGCCTGGCTCCTCAGGTATTGCCATGCTAGTTGTTTGCCCCAACATGCAGCAGCAACAGCAGCAGCCACCAAGTGCTCAAAGCTCCAGGGAACAGAGTAGCAGCCTGGCATAGCATCAGTCCATCACAGAAGAGAACTCTGTTGAATCCTGGCTTTGCCAATTACTGATTTGAGAATTCTAGATAAGACGGTCACTGCTCAGTGTCTCCCTGTCTTCAAAATGGGAACGATAATGACATGTACCATTGTAGAGTCAGGAGGATGAGGCAGGTGACAGAAGTAAAATATTCCAAAGTCGTCTTGACCCACAGGAAGTACTGTGCAGGTGTGAGTGCTGCAGGCAATGCCGCTCTAGGACCACTGTTGTTGTTATTGTTGCTTTGATTTTCCTGAAGGCAGGTGCTTTCATTGAGAAAAGTCTTTGTGGGTACAACAGAGATTGGACAGGTCAGTGTGGCGGATGGTCAGCACATGGCCTGACTGCTCAGGGCCTCAAAGCCCTGCTGGAGTACAGGCCGTAACAGATTTTGATTGACCAGTTTTCTCCAAATGAAGCAGTTTGGGAAGATGAAAGACGGAAGGTGGATCTATGGCGTCTTCCTCCCTTGTATTTCCATCTTCCGCGTCAGGTTCTAGAATCTCCAGGTTCCTTTCCCGTCTGTAGTTCACCACGGAAAGAGAACATGCTGGATGGAGACTGCCTGAGTTCCAGCAAGTCTTAGGTCTCGCTGCAGATTCAAGTGGAGTGCTTGGTTATATGTAAATGCTTGAAAAGATTTGAAAGAGACTCCAGAAATCTACTGGGGGAGGTGGGGATAAAGGCAGGACAGAAGAGAGACATTAATCTCAAGGACAGTCAATTCCCTTAGAACTTTTGGGGGGAAATGAACAGAGATGATCCAGGCCATCTGCTGTCCATTTGTAGTTCTGTGAGATGTGGACTCCTCCCTCCCCACCAACAGATTGAGGCAAATGCCATTGCCTCCTTCAAGATGATTCTCCAACTTGAAAAAGAACTGAAAGATTTCAGCACGCATGCCGAATCAACACAGATGATTTGACTAAAGTTGTTGTGATGAGTGCCAGGACCCTCCTGACTGTCACAGTCTGAGATGACACATCTGAGGCTCCCCAGGCTGGCTTGTATTTTGGTCAGCCCGTACAATCAGGGAAGACATAGTTCCACTGCGGAGAGCTCTGGGATGTGGAAGGAACAAGTTAATTGTTCAACCTCAACTGAGACCTTCTGCTCAAGTAATTAATCACAGCACAGGGTCTGCTGGAGCCTTGGCCCAGAGTTCGATTCTGTAGCCTGCACTCCTGCTGCCGTTGAAGGCTGGTTCCAGGTGCTAGCCATTTGCACTCCCTGCCAATGGAGCCAATTTATGGACCTGGAGATGTTTCCTGGTTTTTCTAAATTCTGTTCCATTACTTTGTAATAAAGGAGACATGTGATTTCTGGCTCTTTACAGAGCCTCAGTTTTAGCATCCCCTAATACCAAAGATTTTTTAAATTAGTCTGTGGTCTGCTTTCTGTGATCTGGAGGGTGGAAATGCTGTTCTGTGTTTCGAGTATCAAAGTCGAGGTCATAGGGACTCTTATTTCTTCCCCTCTGGTTGCGTTTGAAGTTGCACAGGTCCAGCGGGAGTCTTTGTTCCCGCATTCAACATCCCGATGCAAATTAAGGTTTGGGAAACCTTGGTAACGGCAGCTAGCCACAGGTGTTGGAATTATCTCTGTCCCACCCCGACACATGTGGTTCACTGTATAATATTAAAAGGTCTTTCACACTTCAGCCCGGTCTCCAGTGACAGTGTAAGCTGGTACTGAAGACTTCTAAAGGGAACCTGAGTGTTCAAGGAGGACACTGTCACATTGAGGCTGAACAGGGTGCTACCTAGTGGTACCCATTTGGCTGAAAGCTAAGCCGGATCCAAGTCGATAAGGGACAACAGATCCATTGGGAGTTTTCCAAGTGGCAGAAATGCGTCACAAAAAAGTAATTGGAAATTGATACTTGGCATATCTCAAAGTTACCTTTTATTCCCGATAACACCAAAGGGTTTGGCTAAGAGTCACTGGTGACAAATCCATCAATTCCACAATCCATTGCTGAAATACAGTCTGCTGTTCATTGAAAGTAACCGGCTGCTTTCTGATTCTCTTTGATTCCTAACTAGCACTTTAAGTGTAAAGACCTGTAGCCTTAATTTGGGTGAAATGAGAAGAAAGATCCAAGTCTGCTTTTTGTTAATTCTCTGAAATAACATCATCACTAGCAACAGAAAAACACTCTTTAAAATTCAACTCCATTCAACAGGTATGTGTCCAGAGCCTGCTCTGGATTTCATACTATGATGTGTGCCATGGGACATGGAAAATAAATATCAAACCTGGTCTTTGCCCCTGAGGAGCTTATGGCTCTTAGGAAGGATGATGTGTTTATGAAACACATTTTACATGGCAAGATAAGGTCTTGTGTACATGCCAAAGGGAGTGGAACTGGGAGTACATACAATAGAAAGCAGAAAAAAGAGCAGAGCAGGCTGGAGTTGTCAGAGAAGGCTTTATGGATGAGGTGGGACAGAGACACCAATATCCTAAACCTAGAGTTTTCCCCTAAAGAAGTTACACGGCCCATAGTGTCAGGTTACCAAGAGATTAGGGGCCCTTCACGTGGATAATATGAGAATGGAGTAATTTGGTTTAATGCACAACAGATTCATGTTATGATGCCAACATCTATGTCTGATGAGTTAAAAAAAGAATAACACTTAAAAAGGGCCCATGTGGGCTCAGCTGAGGTGACAAGCTTTCTTATGCAGATACTTAAAGTTATTCCTATTCATATTCTACATGATTCAAAGTTACTGATCTTTACCACTTAACTATGCTAACTCGCCAAAGATCTTCCTACCCCAAATGTTTTTGGGTTGATGAGTTGAGGCTGTGGTTGGTACAGTGGAAGGATCTCGTGGCAGTTTTGTAAGGTGCATACAGGGTAAAGACTGGCAAGCGTGTTGATTGTGCAAAGAAGAGATGCTGAGTTAGCTTTGGGTGCTGGCATAAATGATCAAGCTTGAGCATGTTTGCACTAGCATTTTCAAGTCTGGATACGGCCCTGATTTAAGGCTATAAGTAGAGGCTCTATGTATAAGCTCTATGGAAGTCAAGCTGCTTTCCCCTCCTTTAACATTGTTCCTCTTGACAGCTGTTTTGGAAACCCGTTTAGAGTAGGGCAGACATGGTAGTCACTATCCCAAGAGTCTCTTATCATCAAAGATGAGGCAGTCTTGCACTGGACTTTAGTGCCTTAAAAGTTATTTTTTAATGTTTTATTAGCATAAATTAATTATACATTATAGGTTTCATTCTGACCTTTTCATCGCTGCACGTGAAGTGTGTCAGTAACACTCACGGCCTTAGTCTCTTCTTGTCCCCTTCCCACTTCCACTGTTTCCCTTCTTCAACTTTGTCCCCTTTTCTACTTTTGTGCCTTTTTGATTAGTTTTTTGCAGCCCCATTGAATTTCATTTGGGTTGCTTACAGGAGCACGGGCAAGGGTTTCTTTACAGAAGTGTGAGCGCCTTACCAGTGACTGTACCACTGAGGAAAATGTCTCTCTTCTCATCAAACTTTAACTGTGTATAAATCCTCAGAGAGAGATTGGACTCCTTGAGCCTCTCCATTCTCTGTGACCGGATGTTGACAGGCCAACTCTTGTGTAGATCTTGTTCAGATCATCATAGCTTTTATGAGTTCCTGAGTGCAACAGCCATCTCATGCCTGGAAGTCAGTGCCCTGCACTGGTCCCTACTTCTTCCGATTTGTACATTCTTTCCCCCCTTTTTACTGCGCTATACCCTGAGTCTTGAAGGGAGTGACAGTACAGATGTCCCATTTTTGGATAAGAATTAAACAGCTACTTTTTTCTCAGTACATCAATCAATTATGTGTGTCTGTGAAAAGAAGATTCTCTGACCAAAGCTGTCAGCAGCACAAATCTACGGACATAAATGTGACTATTTAGAAGGTGCTATCAGCACATCATGTCTACTGAGTGAAATAACAGCACAGCAGCAGTTTCCAAAGTAGGGCCCATGACCTCCTGAGTCATGAGCTTTTGACCATAGTGAACAGTATCAGGTGTGAATTCCCTCCTGTGGCTCAACTCCAATCAAAAGGCAGTTGGTTACACCTATACAAGACTTGCCACTATTGCACCAGTGGGCATAGCTTACTTGGCTGGAAACTGGTGTTGTGCTCAGGCTACACAGCTGAGTAAGATTGTTAATGACAATTTTCCCCCAGAAGCCTGCAAAGTACCTATGAGCTTTAGCCAGCAGGGCTTCCAGTGAAGTTACAGCTTGATTTCTCTACATCCTACAATCAGTGAATAAGGTATCAACAATAGGCCCTTACCATCTTGTTCTTACAGACAGCCAAAAGCAGTGGTGATCACTTGCATTGCCTTGGGCCTCATGGTCTCTTTCACTAACAACTCATAGGGAGGTAACCTACCCCTTATGCCTGAGAAGTTTAAAATTGAGACTACGCAAGTATATTGCCAGTATTATGTAGACTCTTAACTGTATTAAGAGGGCCACTATTTGTTCACGTCTTAAAGTATAGGTATAATTGAGTCATTGCAAATTGTTCTAGAATGGAAAGAACGGTGGTGATACCAGCAATGGTGGTGGCCTTGTTAGTCATTCCAAAGATGTACTTAATTTTAAAAGAATAACAGCAGAATACTAGTCAACTCTGGAAAGAATCTAAGATGCTGAGCATTGAGGTGTCAGAGTTTATTTAGCTAAGCAATACCAGGAGAGGATGAGAAAAAAAAATCCCTCTTTGTAGCGAGCAGTCATTTTCATACCACAAGGAGACCCCTGCTTGGTAACCCCTGCATGTCTGCTACCCATGTGACTATGTTTTGAAGCTAATTTAGGCATCAAATTCAAGTGGGAGTCTGAGGAAAAAGCATTTTTTTTTAATCTTGAAAGATTGATGTAAAAAAAGACCAGAAAAAATTTGAAATCATTTCTGAATCCTGACCTTTTCCTCATCATTCATTACTCTGCTCATCTGAGGGGTTTGTGGGGCCTCCCTGAGTGACACATACACATGTGGCCACTCACTCATATGTGTTCATGTGTGTAGATACTGATGTGCATTCCTCTGTGTCATCTGTAGGCCTTTTACAATAAAGGCAGGCACGTGCTTTTTATCATCTTATTTTTTAAGTGGAAATGACAACTTGAAAATTTTTTGCAGAATTTGGTCTTCCATGGTAAAGAAATTCCATTGTTACTCGAGGGTCATCTTGGGGTCACATAATTCTGTGGAAGAGTGAGCTGAGCACAGAGAGGGGACAGAGTGCAGCTTGGGAAATGTTGACTTTCTGTCATGTGACAGGTGGGTGCAAAAGAATGTGGTAGGTAAAGACTCAAGAGAGAAAAGCACAAGAGAGACTGGAGTATGAGGCGAAGGGATCAGCAAGACTGGGAAGGAGGAAGGAAGGATGGATAGCTTAGCCTCTACCGGCCCTTTCTCCCCATGGCTGGGCTGGGAGTGGGGTCGATAGAGAGAGGCTGCAGTATGAGGCGAAGGGATCAGCAAGACTGGGAAGGAGGAAGGAAGGATGGATAGCTTAGCCTCTACCGGCCCTTTCTTCCCATGGCTGGGCTGGGAGTGGGGTCGATAGAGAGAGGCTGGAGTATGAGGCGAAGGGATCAGCAAGACTGGGAAGGAGGAAGGAAGGATGGATAGCTTAGCCTCTACCGGCCCTTTCTTCCCATGGCTGGGCTGGGAGTGGGGTCGATAGCTTAGAGTTCTGATATTTTGTGAATGTTAAGTGTTGTTTTGGTTTCGAGCAAGAGTCCAGCACAAGCTAGGCTTGAATTTGAGATCTACATGATTCCGACTCCAGAGTGCTGAGATTCTAGACCTGTGCCACTACCCAGAAGACAGGTCATTCAGGTTTGGTCTGTACCCCAGGTTTAGCGATGACAAAGTACCACAATGCTTCCACAAACCCAGAGACTCAAGTCAATGGGATAGAAATCTGTTCCAGGCTCTATTAAGAGACACATGTGTGCTGTATCCAACAACCAGGCTATTTTTCCATCTAGAACAACATTGCTCCTAGATAGGAATTTTCACCTTCATTCTAGGTTTGCCGAATCAACTCACATACTTAGGAGAGGAAGTAGAGGTTCAGAGGAAAAGTTCCTGAGCCAAAGATCCACATATTGTGGCTAAGCAGAGACAGTGAGGAAACACGGTGGCCCATGGAGGACATTAGCACCTCCGTGGTGCTAGTATGGATATAAATGGGAAATTATCAGAAAAGTTCTCACTCAACTCTCCTGATTTCCTCGTATCCAGCCTCATTTCTAGAAAGGCCATGAACAAACATGGCCTTGATGCTCTCTTCCTTCCCTGCCTGTGAACTCTTCATTATAGCAATCATGCAGGAACCTTTTGCTGGGTACCATGGGGTTGTGAGTCCTCTAGAGGAAACTTTTGATTTTGGCAAGCTTGGAGCTACTGTGAAAACAAGACAGCCAAGCACGATCACAGCTGCTGCCATGCCCACAGAATGTGTATGACAACAGCCAGGGGACTCTGGACAATTAGAGACACAATGCTTCCACAAACCCAGGGACTCGAGTCAAATCGACGCGATAGAAGTCTGTTCCAGGTTCTATCTTCATATCACATATGAAAAGGTTTTCTCCCTTCCCCTGACTGGTTGTTTGTCTCACAGAAGGCTGAAAACAGTGAACAGCCTTCAAGCAAGCTCAAACAAGTCCCCTGGCTTTCTTCTTGATTGCCATACTTGTGGTAGAATTAGGAAAGGTCCTGGCAGTTCTCATTTGAGAACCACTCAGTGCTCTTTTTCTGCTATGTATGATTTTGGAGATAAGGTAATTTATAAAGGAATACAAAAATTGTAATTGCTAGCTAAGTTATCATTTCAACCTCAGGATGTGCAGAAACAAAGGGATATTCTACCCTTTTTGTTCTTTGAGACCTAGGGTGCTAGCTTGTCCAGAGGATGCCCTTCTGGGCTTGCCAGTTTATAAGTCATGGAACACTTGCCTGGAGGAGACTATGCTTCTGACCATGAGCTCACCTGATCCCTGGGCTGATGGGGTGAGAGCACAGGTCCTCCCCAGCTCTCTGAATTCTGATGGAACAGGAGCCAGGAGGCATGGTTGCCTTAGAAACCACTTGAGGCTTAGAGAAAGCTCTCCTCAGCATTTCTCAGGGGGTAGACTAAGTACCATGAAGATGCTGGTGAAATAATTCATAACTTTAGTAGAGTTTTTGACTATTAGCATATGCCAACAGATGCTCATTTCAAAACATGAATATTGAATTAATATAGCACCAGGCATCTGGCACAGAGAACAGTGGGATTTGGGGGCTGAGGAATCACATGGTGTCTGCATCATAATAGCTATCTAGATGCACGTAGTAGGCGTGGAAACTATCTGCTCCTTAGATTTTTCTGTGATTTGAGTCACTCTTTTCCTATGTTTTGAGCCCAGATGTTTGGCATCCAGTCAAGCTGCGTGCTGTGCCTCCTGTCATCAACCCTATCACCATGGAAATGCCTAACTAGGGGAAAGCATTTCTCCCAATCACATTTTGGGGTTTCTTCTTAGCCTAGCCACTCAGGCTCTGATGACTGGAGCTCCCAGAACACACTACAGGTAGTCTGTGGGGTTTGTAGGGTGTAGAAACTGTGTCCACCACACCCCCAATTTATCATTGTAATTGTATCTCCAGGCAGAGAACATTGAAATCTCAAGTAGTGGACCAGAACAGTGTTCATGACAAGTACTTGAGCAGCCATTCATTCATTCATTCATTCATTTATTCCATTGGTCATTGGGAAAGTATGGATGATGGCTCTTGGTCCAAGCATTGCCTTGAGCTTGAAGAGCAAGTTAGGGAAGACCCAGGTACAAGAAGTTTAGATATGAGGATGCAAGATTTTGATGGGACAGGGCAGGGGGTTGTGAGACAGTGCATCTACCCATCTTATATATGTGCTGATGACCTTCAGTACTGTAGGGAAGGGAAGCTATGTGGTGAATAGAGAAGGCATCTAGATCTAAGAAAATTTCAGATCTATCTTTGTGCCAGCATGTGACTTGCAGCCCAGGCCTCATTTATCACATCTGTGAAGAGATGAACCTGTGAACCTGGATCGTGGATAGTCTCTTCCACAGTCTGATCAAGAATTGAACAACCCTCATTTTTTAAAGGCTTAGAACTGAGCACTTTAATAGTCAAGGGAATCTTTAGTACCTGAGGTTCCCCTAGACTATTAAAGTGCTCAGTTCTAGTGCCTTAGTATCTTGGTTAGAAGACAGTAGCATGTGAAAGTCTTTGAAACCCCATTTTGGGGTAATAATATAAAGGTTGGTTAATGCTGAACGTACAACTCTTGTTTGAAACAAACAGCAAGTTTTGTCTTTCTCCTATGTTACCATTCTAGATTCAGTTATTTTTTTTCAGGAATGAGAGTATTTTCCCTTAAATTGGTCCATGACTTTTCTGATTTTGTTTAGTCACATTCTTGATTTGACAGCCTAGGGAACAGAGGCCAGATCTAGGGCACCAGTGTTCAGGCAATACCCCTTATCGCATGCATGAAGCAAGAAACGGGCAACATTTTTGTGGATTGAAAGTAGAAATGGGGTAATCCCCGTGTGGCTGCATTATATTATCTGTGCAGGTCGATAATTTTATGTAAAAAGCCGAGCGCAGAAGTCATTACAAAATTCCACTCCTATGCAGTCCTTTGTAGTTTCAAAAAGGCTAATGACTTGTTTAATCCTCACAATTATGTGAGGTCAGCATTACGTCCCATAATTAGCAAGGAAATAGAGGTACAAGTCTGTCAGTAGACAGCTTTGATGGGTGCTGGGAAGAGTCCCCAAGTTGTACAGTGTCCACCTTCCCTCCCTTGTTACAAGCAAACTTACACTTTACAGCATTCTTGACTTTGGTGCTCCTTTACAAAATGCAGATATTCCTGGGAGAGAAGTCAAGTGTGTTATTGCTTAGTCACCCAGTGGTTTTTTTTTAAACCATTTTTGTATAAGATATTTGATCAAAGAATAATAACCCTGGGAGAGAAGTCAAGTGTGTTATTGCTTAGTCACCCAGTGGTTTTTTTTAAACCATTTTTGTATAAGATATTTGATCAAAGAATAATATGTTAAAAGTAAGGAAAACCCAAAGGAGATCAGGATAGATTTGGGTTTGGCGAGCTTGTTTAGCCGTCCTGATCAGGGTGTGATAATGGAGACCTTAGGACTCTGATTATGATGAAGAAAATCCCCAAATAAGTATACTGACACAGGACATAAAATCAGCATTAGTGTTGATTCTAGCTGTAGACCTGGTGGGCCCATGTTGGCCAGTGCTGGCCACACCCTGGTGAATGGCAGAATCGCAGTGGGCAGTGGGTGAGATAACACTCTGATATTCCTTGGTAAGTATCTTAGAACATTGGGCCACTTTCTATACTCTTTCATTTTGTCAACTACTTAAGGTAGACAATTCATCCCCCTGTGCACCTCCAAGATGCACCAGTTGAAAGTGAAATCATACTGAGCAAATGTACCAAGAAACATTGCATAAACCTACTGAAAGATGAAGAGGCATCTGCCAGAGGTGGAGAAAATGGACCACTGATGAGGCTTTGAGTATTACGTTTAGTTAAAATTGTTAATGCTGGCGGAATAGTCGAGGAGCTCCTCCATCCATTTTCATCTTGTATCGGTGGTAATGGTTCCTTGACATGCTCTTCTCCATTAACAAAAATATTCCTGAATGTTAAATGCACGGAGAACTGACAGAGAGATACTTTTATTATTTCCTCGCTCCTGAGAGTTCTCTCCAGGAATGTTTTCTGAATCAGGACTATTCCCTGATTGGCAAATGAGTTTGAGGGTAAGGGCTATAGGGTTGGGAGGAGAGTTGCAAAGCTTTCTAACCTCTGATTTTCTTATTCTGGTAATACCATGGAGCACAGTACTTCCAGAAGCTTTCAGAGCCACCTTTCCCCTCATGGTTTTCCTCTTTTCAGAAGTTGAAAAGGGTTCCCTTTATCTAATGAATAAATAAAATCTCATTTCCTCTAAGTGGCATTGAAGACAAATCACATTTGTGGTTTTTCTTTTTTTCCCTTTCTTTGCTTTTTTAAATAATTTTTATTGAATGTTTTGTATCTCATACAGAACATCTCAGTCAATTTTAATCATCTTCATACCCCCATCCCCACTGGCACCCCCTCGTAGCCTTCCTCCTCCCGCACTGGAATTCTTACATACTATCATATGTGTTAAGGCCTTTGCTTTTTTTAAAAAAAAACTTCATACACTTATGCAATATATACTGATCATATTTATCCTTCATGTCCCCACCTTTAACTATCCCTAGGACTCCCCCATCTTCACATCTCTCCCTGTTTTATGTCTTCCGTGGTGTGGGTCATCCCCTGGAACACAAGGAATGCCAGTGGCCACACTCTTAAAGAAAAGGAACTCTCTCCCCCAGCAGCCAGTAATTGTCAATAACTTCTCAATAGGGGTGGGGCTTCAGGAGCCCCTCCCCCTCCATGCTGGAGTCTTTACTTGACCTGACCTCCTGTGGGTCTTGTGTAAGTAACTTCTGCTCCTGTGAGTTCAGGTATCCAACAGCCAGAGGACAGCATTTCATAGCACTCCTCCCCATCCTCCAGGTCTTAGAGTTTTTCCACCCCTTTTCTGAGATGTTCCCTGATCCTTGGGGCGGTGAGGGTGGGGTGATAGTTGATCTAGATGTCCCATCTGTGTCTGAGCTGTCACAGTCACTTATTCCCAGCACTTTGAACAGTGATGCATCTCTGCCTGAACCATCACCCAGTACAAAAAGAAGCTTCTCTGGCCAAGCAGCACAAATCTGGATATAAACATAAGTATTTAGATGGCAGTTTGACAACAGGACCATTTAGAAAAATAGTATCAAGAGGAGCTCCCCTAAGTCCTCTGACTTCCCTAGCCATGTTTTTTGTCTCTCTCTCTCTCTCTCTCTCTCTCTCTCTCTGTCTCTCTCTCTGTGTGTCTGTCTGTCTCTCTCTCTCTCTCTCTCTCTCTCTCTCTCTCTCTTTATACTTTTATCATAGGTGTCTTTTTATATTACTGGGCATGAATTCCCTCCTGAGGAACAGGCCTCAAATCTAATCAAGAGAGCAGTTAATTATCCCCATAAACATATTTGAGAAGACACTGGGGGTGGGGGAAAGAGTATTAAATTTGGTGTCATTATACCTTGGTTTCAATCTTGAGCTAGGTGGGTGACCTTGAGATGGTAACTTGAACACTGTAATGTTAAACCTCAGTTCCTTAATTATGAATGGATTATTATAAGTAACTTAATTGAAAGTGACACAGCACTTAACAAAGAATGAACATCCAGCACCTGCTAATGAAGAGATGGCCCTGGAGACAATGTCATGTGACATGGTGCGGAGTCTACAGGGCATACTTAGCTTTCCTTGGTTTCTGATTCCTTTCCAATGAAAAAAGACACAAGGTTGAAAATTTAACTGCATCAGTACATATATGTTCCATTGTGTCCTGCCCATATTAGTCCTTCAGTAAGTATTAGGGCTCCTCATGCTGGTGTTGTCCTTATTATACAATGGTCCATTTGGCCTTCCTATCCCAGTCCTGTCTGACTGTCTTACCAATTAACAACTCTTCCAGCATAACTCAGTATCATTGGAGTGGAGACTGAGTCTCACCTTTAACTTCTATGGGTTTCATTCAATGTCTACAAAGTAATCAATTATTTTTATTGTTAAAAATGTGCAAACAAAGTAAATGTACAAATATCTTGCCAGGCCTGGTGGTGCACACCTTTAATCCCAGTTCTTGGGTGGGAGAGGCAGGTGGATCTCTGTGAGATCAAAGCCAGCCTGATCTACATACCTAGTGAGCTCTAGGCCAGCTGAGGCTACAGGGAGACCTTATCTCAAACAAACAAACAAGCAAAAAGTACAGATATCTTAAAATGAACCACAAACTAGTGGTAGTGATACATAAGTATAATCTCAGCTGTTCTGCAGGCTGAAGGAGGTGGTTGTGAGTTCAAGCCATCTGGGACAATATGAGACCCCATATGAAAAATAAACAAACATGTACTTATTTTGCTGAGACTTATTCTGGAGTTTTTTGCCAGTGGGGAAAAAGAGAGAGGGAGGAAGAAGAAACGGGAGAAAAGAGGAAGAGAGGAGAAAGGGACGGAACAAGGAACAGAGGACAGGAAGGAAAGAACGGGATAATGAATGAACAAATGAATGAAGGAAAGAAGGGAAGAAGGACGGGAACAGAGAAGATTCTCCATAAAGATTGGAAAGAAAATTAAAATTTTTTGCTTACAGGTGAAATGATCTGCATAAAAGTATTTTAGCATCTAAAAGTGCTACTAGCTATCATAAGTGAATTCATCAAGTTTCGGTATACATTATTAAAAATCCAATTAAAAAATCCTTATTCATAAAAAGTGGAAAGGGAAACAGTCTCACAGGAGTATGAGGTAAATGAGTAGAAATGTGGCACATAAAATTTAAAGCAGGCTTTCACGATACATGGCTTTACTGTGTGAACACATGTACTCACACCTTCTCCCCTCCCCACCCCTCCGTTTATTGTCAGGAACATTCTTTTTTCCATGAAACAAAGGTAGACTTTTTAAATGAAAAATAAAGCTTTTGATTCTTTAGTAACTCTAAATGACAATTGATAAGGTGTTTTCAACCTATAGTGAACATTCTACACAAGATGGTCCCAATGTCAGGGCATGATATCAGCATGCCCTGGCATTGGAACTTAGAGGTTCATGATCTGATTTCCTCTCAGCTGTCTATGAATCTAGAAATGACTTTATCTTTGTGAGACTGTCTGATTTATTTAAAAGATGGGGCCTATGGGAGAGTGCTGATGGGGAAAGGGGTGTAAAGATGATTAAGATGTGTATGAAATAACACCAAAATTCAGTTAAAAGATATATAAAAAAGAAAGATGGTCAATGATATTGTGGCTTCCTTGTTTATGGGGCCAGTAATGCCTAAATTAATAGTACATTTCGAATTCCTAAGAACTCGATCAAGACATGGAAATAGAGATACTTAGATATATCCTGAACTAACTCTATCAGCACTATCAATCAGATAGGTCATGTTGAATTTTTGTGTTATAATTGCCACTTAGTAACTAGTTAAGGAAAAGCTTAAGTCTATGGGAACCTAGACACCTCAATGCCAGTCCAGCATGGAGCAGGAGACCCAGTTTTGTGAAATGTCACAGCCTGGAAATTTCTCCTTTTGATCCTGATAGATACATGGCACTTTTCCTCTGTGGAAATGGGGCTCACAGCCATGACGTCAATGACTAGATTCCCAAGATTCTTGCTTTGCTTAATGTATCATGTGTAAGATTTTGAATGTTTAATTGAGGGACTATTGAAGATTATTTGGAAATATGGGCTGATATGTGTATGTAGTATCTGGAGTTTATTGCACAGTAAGCAATAGAGCCAACCAAGACTGTTCCTATAATTTAGGGTAAAGACAAATGATGATACCCCATAAAAAAAAAACCACGATATGAAATAGACTACAGATCATTTGTACCTTGAGGCTTTTCTTACATTGTGTCGTGATATGAAAGGGAGGGAGGGAGGGAACAGGTCTTGTGCATATACCATAAGGATTCTTTGCACACAAGATTTTATTTGTCTTCATTATAATCAAAGAGAGACCCCCTCCTAAAATTATTTAAAGGAGAAAACCAAAATTCAGCCAGCTATAAAGAGCAGCCGGCCTGGATTGGAGCACAGCATTCCTCTGCTCTGCCTGGGGTCCTGCTGTTTTATGTTCTTCTCCACTTCATTTCAAGCTGATGTTACTGTCTTTAAAACTCTGCTAGCAGCTATAATTATTTCAGTTTCCTTTACTGAGAAGTCATTTCTGATCCCATTAGAGAAACGAATTCTGGTGTTTGCAGGTGACCTCTCATCCTCCCCCATAGAAAAGAATAACACACATTGAGCAAAGAAACCATTTATAGACACAGGGAAGTCAAGGCAGGCTTGATCCTTAGCTTTGCTTCTGTACTGTAGGAATGACCACACACCAACACAGCCACCTTGCAGGACTGTTGTCAGATGACATGCTGGACATGAAACTGCCTTGGGTATTTGTTATGGTAACAAAAGGTGAACAGGTCAAACTGTCAAGTGGAACACTAAGTTCCTCTCAGATGTCTGAGATGAACGGAGTATACTCCTATCCCTTCACCAGGAGGGAAGGCTTTGCAGGCACTCCTGAAAACTTCCTTGAAGAAATTCCCACCTCCAGACTCTTCATACAGGAAATCCAGTACTTCCCTTTCTTTGATACTATGGATAGACATGGTCGGCTGGGTTTGTAAATCCAGTTCTTAGAAGCTTCATTTGTAAGGTCCTACATGAAAGGTGCAGTTCCTCATTGTAGAATGTGGGAAAGTTCCTGATGAGTCGTAGTTGGGAAATAGAATAGGTAAGATTTCTACTTCTTATGGATTTCATTGCAGAAGAAGCCATCAGACACTGTGGAATATATAATGAGGAATTCTCTGACACTTTTTAAACAAAGTGGTCCTAAATATATTTTGCCACCCAATTTAATAACGCAGTCTCTCTTTGTCTTCTGCTAAGTGTTGCTGTTGATACATATTAGAGTCTGTTGAATGAATCAACAAGGATGGCTGTGATACTTCCCATTACTTAGCTAAATATGTTCACATAGTTTTTACTTTTCCTAAATAAAAATTGTTATTCTTTACCAAAATGGCTTAGCCACTAATAGAAATGAGCTTATTTTCAGATTTGTGTCTGTTTGGGAAACAGCCAACAACTGGCCATATAGGAATGAAAAGAATCCCAAATAGACTTGTTGCTCTATTCATGATAAACAGCAAAAAAATAACAGATACGATATATGACCCTCTACAATAGGGTTTGGAGTATCCGCTGTTCTTCCAGGACTTTGAGGGCTTGGGCTTGATGAGATATAAATGTAGGGAATGGGTTATCCTCACTTGGACCAGATTTTACATTGTATGTTACCCCCATAAGTCCTACTGATTTGAGTTGTTTAAAATATCTCTAAGTTTGGGCAGGCCTAGCTAATCAGTTCTTAGATATTATTTTTCTGCACTTTTAAAGATGTGAATTATAACCTCCTGGATATGATTCTGGTATCCTTCTGGCCCATCTTTTGCCTTGTATCTTAACAATATGATTGACTTTGTACTTCTTTTCTGTTTCAAATCTGGTCCATAGTTATGCAGAACACCTGTGGACCCTTGCTTGCGTGTTCCACTTTTTTGGGCTGTGCTAGCTTGAGAACTCTGAGTCCTGCATCCTGAGAATCCTTTCCCTGGGATACAGGAAGTCTAAGTTTTACTGATAAGATGCTGAATCTGGGGTTAGGGGTGGATCATAAAATTCATATGACAGTTCGGCATGCATGGTGCTGAAAGCAATCCTCTTTCATTATCACATGGATACAGTGGAGTGTATCAGCCCTTCCATTGTCATTCTTTGCTCTTATGTTGGCAAACAAGGTTTGCAGTTCAGACTACTTGGTCATCCGTGGCTGCTCCACTCCAATTGATGAAACCTAAAGTGTAGACCAAGAGACATAGTAACAGGAGTGTTCACAATCTGTCCATCTTACTTTGCCTTGTACTTTGTATCAAGAGAGTATCAATTTTGTTTTTTAACATTATGAATATTGTACTACATAAGAGTTCAGATAATGAAATAAGGATGATAGTCATACAAAAGCCAGCAGCCCAGAAAAAAGCGATTGGTATTTTAATGACGGATAGAAGGATTCATCTAACTGGATTTGGGAGATGAATAATCAAAGCAGAGCAGATTGCACAGGATGCAGAATAGACTGTGGAACTGGACATGGTAGAGGGGAAGATGTCAAAGCACAGAGACTGAATTTCATAGTTCTGACATGAAGCATGCAGTTACTTGTACACCAGTCAAAAGTTGTCTTATCTCCCAAACAAACACCAGTCCTCAGGTGAATTCAGCAGCTGCTGAAGAATCTTGGGCATAGCACATAAATGAACAGTGTTATTATATTCTTTCCTTGATTACTTTGTGATGCTGATTAAAGTTATGTTTCTATTTCCTGATTTGCAGGTTGTAATTAAAATGTCCTATGGGCAAACCAAAGAGGGAATTTATCTGGTTTTCCCCAAGGGCAATTTCCTTCCTCTGCTGTCTGGGTAGCAGAGGCATTGCCACCTTTCATAGAGGAGTTCATTGTGTCAGATCTGACTGGCCACATTTTATATAACAGCAAGTGATTCCCCAAATCATAACATCAAAATTTTGTTCCCTCTAGGTCTTTATTACTTGAACTTGGAAAATGAAGCTTCCATTGTCTTTCTTAAAAATTATTTTTATGAAGCTTTCAATGAAACCTCAGGAAGTTAAAACAAAACAAAACAAAAAACATTGTTGATATGCTGTCTAAATCGCAGGGGACTTTTAGTATCTTTATACTAAAAGATGGAGATATGGGAGATACTGTAACCATAAATTTTGGCAGACTCTAGTCAGTGTACAATTCTTTACCAAAGAAAATAAAAAGATCTTACCTGCTCAAAATCCTCTACATCTTGTCTATAGCAATGATATCAAAAAGGGTGTGAATCCGGGTGAGGTGGCGCACCCCTTTAATCCCAGCACTCGGGAGGCAGAGGCAGGCAGATCTGTGTAAGTTCAAGGCAGCCTGGTCTACATAGTGAGTTCCAGACCAGCTGGGGCTACAGGAAAACCCTGTCTCAAAAAAAGATAAAAGAAAAAGAGGGCAGTGTGTGTGTGTATGTGTGCATGGGGGCGGGGGGTTGCCGTTGCTTGCCTGGGAAACTGAGGCTTTGATTATGAAGGTCTGGGTTGCTTCTAACTTCCTTAAATATATAGAAGTAAATGACATTATGGAAAAGGAAGATATTTTAAATATGTGTCTCCAAGTAGCCATCATTGGCTGACATAAAACCCATGAGGAAGCCCTAAATCGTATTTTCAACTGTGGAACAAAGGGAATATTCTTATCTAATTTTGTAGTATATTAAGAATGAGGATGGGATTATAGTAAAAACAGATTCACTGACTTTCTCCAAAACTACATTATTTTTGCCGAAGCCACAAAAGCCTAGAAAAGTAGACTCAGTCACCCTGGAACCGGTCTACCATGCTGTGTGAGAGAAGTGCAGCAACTGGGGCTGCCGGGAGCAAAAAGGTTAGTCTTGTAGTGAGCTTCTTGATATGTGGTCAGGCTCTAGCAGGCGGACCCACACCAAAAGGCATGAAACACAAGTTTGACTATATAGGTCTCATGAAAGTAGATGAAAGTGGGTGGGGGCTGTAAAGTAATGCAGATGGGCAGAGGAATCCAAATTCAAACAAAATACATTGTATGAAATTCTCAAAAATCAAAAAAAAATATGTAGGGGGGAAAAGAAGGTTCAAGTTTAGAGGTACTGGGCTTCTGAATGTAAAAGGAAAAAACAACCAAAAAGTCACCAGGCCAGCCAGGTTGGACAGGTGGGTCAGTTTCTCCAGTAATGGGGTGACCTGCTTGGAATCTGGCTTTGAGTTCACGAGTATAAATGACTCTTTGCTTTAGAATCGTCTCCTTGAGAGGGAGAAGGTTTGCTTATGATGATGTCCAATATGCTTCCCAGTGTTTAAAAAGATGAGGTGTTGAGCGTGACTTGCCTATATGCTGAGCTTATAGATGGAGCAGCTGAATGACCTATTCCTTGTCTGCTTATAACTGATGTAAATACAAAGGGAATGAGCATATTGGTGGATCTCGGAAGAGAAAAAACAGAGTCTAAAAGCTCCCTGTTGCTGGAAGTACATTCTTGTTTTCCGTGTTGAGATGCTGCGTTGAGTGGTCACTTGGCTTCGTATTGGCACATTGGCCCAACAGCAAAGCAGTATAGATAAGAGCACAGAAAAAAGTCACATGGCAGTTGTGTTGGCTAATTCAGCTTTCCCAGCACACTGAGGAACCGAAGGAGGTTCTGAAGATCACAGACAGTTCAAACATATTTTAAGGCAGTGGCATATTTTTACCATACCTTTCCATGTTCAGGTATGGTAAAGATATTCTGCCACTGTGTTTTAGGTTTATAAACATATCATTGCTATTTTTATTGTCCATAGTTAAGAACTGTTTCTAGTGCATTTTTGTTCACTTTTTTCAAAATTACCCACCCACACCTGGATGGACACACACACACACACACACACACACACACGAGAGAGAGAGAGAGAGAGAACATATAATCATATGATCCTTCAGATTTAAATATCATAATAACAATTTCAAAAGAGCAAAATCACTGAGGACAGAAACATTTAGAGATCATTGAATTGTTATTTTTATTTATGTTATTATTGATTATCATTATTAAACCTGTCCTATTTTTTTCAATGTAAATTTTTACTGAATTTTCTTGCATTCCATACATCTTAGTTATATTTAAACCTTCTCTGCTCTCTGCACCCCCGCATAGCCTGCCCACAGGATTTCATTCATTCTGTCATATATGTTAAGGCCTATCAAGCCGAGTTTGTGTCCCCAGATTTCCTTCTGTGTGAGTTCATTCACTGGCGTCTGTTCAACCCATCTACTGGTACTCCTTTAAAGAAGGTCAGCTCTCTCTCACCTCGTAGTGATCATCTGTCAATAGTTTCTTGGATCAAGTTGGGGCTTTCTGCCCATTTCTCCAGTTCTATGCTGATTTTTGTCTGATTGGGTTTTCTTGGGTTTTGTGCATGCCATCACCATTGCTGTAAGTTCATATGAGTACGTTCCCAGAGGCCTGGAAGACTCTCTTTCCTTATGATCTGCACTACCCCTGGCTCCTATTATCTTCCCACACCCTCTTCCACAATGGTCCCTGAGCCCTGGGTGGGTAAGGTTTACTACAGAAGTCCTATCCAAGGACATGTACTCTAAAATCTCTCATTCTCTACACTTTTCCCAGTCGTGGCCTTTTATGTTCATCATCCTCTGTTGCATGAGGAAGCTTCACTGGTGAGAGTTGAGAGATGCATTAGTATTCTTTCTACCGTCGTTCCACTATGTTCCATGAGCCTTAGATGTAGGAGTTCCATTATAGATGTGTCACTTAGGGTTGGGCATCTCTCAGACACTTATTCTCTGTGTGTGACCAGTTGTGGAACTCTGGCATAGTGTCTATCTGTTGGAAAAGAAGCTGTTTTGATGAGCGGCAAGAGGTATACTTGTCTGTAAATATAAGGCTCCATATGTAGCATAGAGTAAGAAAGTACATCTGCCTAGGGATGTAACAGATGCATGTTTTCCCTAGGATCTGTGACTTCTCCAGCCACGTGTATTTGTCTATGTTTACAGTGCCATACATGAGTTCCCTCCCATTAGTCAACTTTTGAGTCTAATTAGATAGCTGTTGGTTACCCCCAAGATAACAGTTCTACTGCTGCACTGACATAGTTTGCTGTGCTAGTCATTGTTGTGGTTATTAGGCTTTAAAACTGGAGTTGGACCGTTGATTAATTTTCTGTTTTTTTTAAAGAGTTATCTTTATTTATGTCTATGTGTCTATATGAGTGTATGTCACATGTGTGTTTGTACCTGCAGAAGCTAGAAGAAGGCATTGATCCCCTGGAGCTTGAGTTACAGACACTGGTTCAGGGAACTGAATTTGGGTCCTTTGGAAGAGCAGCATGCTCTCTTAAACTCTGAGCCTTCTCTCTAGCCCTCCTATCCAATTTCTAAAAATCATAGAATCTATATAACTGAAATGGAGAATATATAATTTCACATGAAATACTCTATATTTTACGTTAAAGTCATACATTTCTTATAAATATATATATATTATCCATATTTACATATAACACATATAATCATATTTTATACTTTCATAGAGGTTTGTGTGTAATTATTATGTGTTATATTGGTTTTGCTCTGGTCAGCTGCTCTTTGGTTGACTTTCTGCAGCTCTTACTGTTCCGTTTGCCTCCAGTGTGCTTTTTGTGAACTTGTCTTAAGGTAGACAACCAAACTCATTTCCATAAATTGCCTCTAGCTTGGTACTTGTAATCCTTTCCCTTGGTCCCTGTACTAGTTTCTTACCTGTTGCTGTGATAAAAAAATAAAAATAAAAAATTAAATAAATAACAAATGATGACCAAAAGCAATTTAGGAAGGAAAGGTTTACTTCATTGACACAGGTCACAATCCATCATTGATTGAGGGAAGTAAGAGCAGGAACTCGAGACAGGAACCTGGAGACAGGAACCATGGAGGAATACTGCTTTCTGGCACTTGGTGTGGCTCATTCTCAACTAGGTTTCATATTTAGCCCAGGCCCACCTGCCTAGGGATGGTGCTGTCCACAGTGGGCTGGGCCCTCCCACCCACACCAACTTCCAACCAACATGGTCTCTCACAGACATGCTCGCAGGCAATTCTTCAACTGAGGTTCCTCTTCCAGGTGACTCTAGGTAGTGTCAAGTTGACAAGAAAAGCTAAACCAGCATAGTCCCTAACCTTTACGTCATCCGTAATCATTTGCAGGTAGGAGTAGAGTGAGCACATCTCAAAACTCTTATAGTTCATAGAGGAAGCTTTTTATGTCATTTAAAAATGTAATTTATGGAGCTGGAGAGATTGTTCAGTGGTTAGGAGCATTGATTGCTGTTGTAGATGACCCAGATTCAAATCCCAGCACCTACATGGTAGCTAACAACCATCCTTAACTCCAGTTCCAGGGGATCCGACACCTTCATCTGACCTCTGTGGGCACTGCATGACACAGGTACACTTAAATGCATGTAGGCAATACACTCATACACATAAAAAACAAAAGTAAAAATAAATTATTTTAAAAATTTATTTTAAATTTATCTCACTTTTTGAGGGTGATGTGTCAAATGGGGGGAAACATAAAGCTTCCAATCTTGGTAGAAGCCAAAGTAGGGTTAAAGTTGTCCATCCAGATCACCTGTGTGATGATCACCACCCCTCTGTCCAGATCTGGAAGTCAGCTGGAAACGAAAACTTTTTAAATCTAGTGTAAGTAGTTAACAAAGGAAGCCTTTACTTTGTCAATCTGCCTATCACTCACCTCAGAAACCCATAACTTTTGGTCCTTGCATCCTAGGCCCTCATAATGGCCCTTCCTAACCACCTATGTCTACTGATCTGGAAATCCAAATCTGCCTCCTCTTCCTTCACATCTCGTCTCCTCTCTGTGCTTGTGTCAGAACCCCCCACTACTGTAGCTCTCAGACCCTGGCTTATATCTGTGTGTATTTTCCAACCCAGATGAAAATGTCCTTTTATTTGCATAGCCTCTTCAGACCATTTTCTTATCCCTACATGTATGTGCTGTACGCCTTCTCACTCAGTTAATGCCTTCTCTCGTGAAGTTTCACATGTGAAGTACAGATCAAGCCTCCATCGTCCTATGTGTTCCCCCAAATTCCCCTAAACAACAAAGGCTTCAAAGATTGTAATTGTTCACAGAGCATTATTAATTGGTTCCTGTACGTGATGGTTCATGAAACACATGACATGAGAAGTAAGCAAGTGATGATATGTCCCCTCTGTCTTTTCCCAGAAACATTGTCTACAATGCTTAAGAGGGCATGAAAGCCTTGTCTTCATGGGAAAATAAGAGTGCGGAAAGAAACTGTCGCCCCCAAGCTCTGACTCCTTGGCTAAGGTTTAGGTAGTGCCCTAGTGCACCTGGGTAGGACACAAACATACACATCTAGAATGGGGGTTCAGCCTGGACATTCTTTTAAAATTTGATGCCAGTACTTTTTAACTGCCTAAAGTTGGAAAAATGGCCACTCGGTGTCTGGTTGAGTTATGAGTTGGATAGGAATTTCACAACAAACCTCAGTGATTTTTTTTTTCCACCCAGTCCACGAACCCAATGACAATTTCTAATCACTTGGTGGTCATCATCTTGCAAACGAAGCAGAGCACAGACATACTGTCTCCTCAGTTAAATTTATGAAAACCCGCTGCAAGAGAATGAAGGAAGGAAACGAGCCATGGTGAGGCCCTGGGCATGGAGGGAGAGGTTCTGTGGTTAGCTGGGCTGCTCAATCCCTCACATTCCCAAAGCCAAGAGAAAATTTATCCTCTTCCACTGAGACATAAACTAAACTCCTTTTGGTCATTAATCTGTGAAGTTGATGCCTGCCATAGTAATTCATCAAACATTTTTGTGGGGTGAGTCTGGTGGGGCCTCCTGGGACATCCGCCTTTGAAATTTGAAGCACAGATCTGTCCCCTGGGGATGGAGTGGCTGTGCTGCTTGCTCCACATCTGGAAGGGGAGTTTCTTCCCCTGTGTTGCCTGCCCCCAGTTGGGTCTGGATAAAACAGCCATCTTGATGAACTATGTGTGCCCACCTCTCAGCTCTGATACCTCCCCAGGCCATAGGCATCGGAGGGGCCAAAGCGTTGTTCCTAAGAGACTTATTTTCCCCCATCTAGTAGTTAAGCTAAGAAAAAAAAAGATAGTCACCATTTCCGGTGTTATTTTTATAGGGACGAGTATGTTAACCATTGTGAAGAGTGAGTGCAATGCTCAAGCTATGCATCTCTACCACCTGAATATCAACTGGAGAACAATTCTGGAATCAACAGGTCTCATCTGAATTTACAAGCGTGCAATCTGATGAGAACAGGTGTTCCTGTTGAGAGCTGGCCCTCAGATGCTGGCCACATTACCTTGCTAGTCACTACAACTTTGTCCCTTAGATAAGGCTTCCCCCCAACCTCCCAGCCCTAGTGTGGATTGATCCTGCTCCCTCTGCAGGCTCCTAGTGCTTTGTCCCCTGTTCTGCATCCCACCCCTCCCACAGAAGTTGCCTCTCTGTTTCTTGAAAGCTTCATCTTTTCCATGTAGTGCTATGAGTCCTGACTAGAAGATCCTGCCCAGAATTCACTCTGAACTTGGCTTCTTTTATTAATGAGGTTTCTGGTCCAAGAAGGTCTGACACCACTTAATGAGCCAAGACCATCTACTCACTAGTCACTTCCCATCATTTGTCAGTAGTCGACTTCCTCGTAACACATTGACAACTGGCTGCGTTTCTCTTTCTCCCTACCTCTGTCTATCTCCCCTTCCCCAACTTCCTCCCTGTAGCAGTTATGTTTCTCAATGCTGTGACAAAATACCTAGCAAAAGCAACTTAAGGAAAGAAAGGTTTGTTTTAACTCATGGCTCCAGGTTATTTACAGTGGTTATAGCCTATCGTGGTGGGAGAAGC
>NW_008352659.1:4783385-4786823 GCF_000622305.1 Nannospalax galili | reverse complement strand
CACATCATTGACAAGAAATATACTGAAAAAACTTTTCCTATTTTATATCTAATGTTTGTTAACTTCCTTTTTTTTTTCTTTGTAGTCAAACTAGTATCTTCTCTGTACGACTGCCTCCTCTTATCCTGCAGTGGGGCTTCATCTTGACTTACATTATTACTTTATTGAGCGCACGAGTGGCTAGGTGGTAGAAGTCACATTACTTTATGGAACTAACTCTCCCTTTTGCACAGCCTTTGTTTGAGGCCAGCTCAGGACTGAATTCTCCTCTAAGGGTTCGTAACCCATCCACTCACATTTGTATCTTGACCTTGTCCCTGTAGCCTATGCTGTATCTGTCCTCGGAACTTGAGCACTTTCTACTGATAGTAACTTTGACTGGCTCTGTAATCCTCCCATGTATATTCATACTGAAAACACAACCTAGTTCAAACTTCTCTGAGAAAGATGACCTGTTTTAGAATTCTCCCAGGTCTCTGCCAGCATTGCAGGTAGCGAGGGGAACATAATAGCAGTCAATAAATTTCCACTGATTGATTGGTGTCGAAATCAGGTTGTCAGTTCCAGACATTTTGCTGAAGGAGAGCAGGTCTGGTCAAAGACTCTTCAATGTTCAACCTTCCCACAGATCAAGTACAGGCAAAGCTTCTGGGAAAGGTGGTGAAAGGCAAAACTCCAACAGCAAGACTATTATTAATCTCCCTAAGTCATTAAGTGTTGTCCAGTTTTCAATTGGACGGGAAATCCTGGCTTTCAGCTGTTTCCCATTGGAATGCCCAAGAGGCTGTCAGCAAGAAAGAAGAAATGCAAAATTGGCTTGCAGTTGCCGGACGAGAGGAACTTAAATTCCTGGATTTATGGCTCTGCTTTACCTGCAACTTTTATTTTGCTTTTACTTTTATGTAGCGATGGAGTGTACTGTATTTCAGTTGGTGCTGCTTAAATAGTCTAAGGGAGCTCTAAAAATAAGTACCAACCACTTTATCCATGAGTGTTCACAGTGGTCTTTATGGCATGCTTCATCACAGGCGGGGTCCTAGAAGCCCCTCAAATGTATGATCCTTTCCAAAAGGGCCTTAGAGTGAAAGAGACATAGTTTGAGGTATGAATGGTCCGTCTGTAATCTCTGAATTCAGTCCTAGCTCATCAAATTGTAGCAGTAGAGAAAGAAGCAGGCAGACTCTCCCTAACTAATGTCATTTCTAACTCACTTCTTTCTGGGCTTAATTTCCCTGGCTTCGTTTAGCCTTAGTTTCTTATATCTAAAATAAACCACAAAGCTGTACTGTGCCTCTGAATCCCTCTGCAACACTGACCATTCAGACCATACAGGTGAACTTGGGTATTCAAAGACAGACTGGAGCAGAGAATCTTCCTCCTCTCTCTGTGCATGCCCTACCCTTCTGGGAGGCCCCTTGATCTTCTTTGGCCTTTGAGATTTGAGATTCTCTTCATTTCCAGGCTTGAGTTCTCCCTCTTCTGACTCTTCATGGCACTAATTACTTCTCCATTCATTTGTTTCTTATTAAAAGTATTCCTTAGTGTGTGTTCATCTCATCTTCCTAAGTTGAATTCAAAGTCTGCACATACCTCATAGATCTTAAATACCTTTGAATTACCCATAGTAAGTCTTAGTGAATAGTTCACTGTTAAGATATGCCTTCGCTGACTCAGTTTGTCTCTGGTATGGTTTACTTCAGCAAGTAAGTATCTAACAATAATATGTGAACTCTTGATTAGAACCCTAAAATTGGAAATTTCTTCCAGTCCAGTGTTGGTCAGTAATGGGAATTACCTGCATGTTGCAAGTACCTGATTTCATGATCATGTCACCTAAACTCAACAAGGATTTTTTTGGGGGAAAATATTTTATTTATTTTTATTTTATGTGTATGAGTGTATTGCCTGCATTATATGTAAATAAGTGCACCCATGTCATGCATGCAATGCCTTCGGAGGTCAGAAGAGGGTAGTTTGGATCCCCTGGAACTGGAGTTAAAGAAGATTGTTAGCCACCATGTGGGTGCTGGGACCTGAATATGGGTCCTTTGTAAGAGCAGCCAATGCTCTAACAACTAAGCCATCTCTCCAGCCCCCCAATAAGGATATCTTTGAGCAACATGTCCATATTTGATTTCTTTCATGGTTTTGGCCTTTGAGTTACAAAGTAAGTGTTCAACAAGTATTTGTTGATAGCATAAGTGAATGAATTACCGTCAGAGCCAGATTCAGAGTATTTTGTTGAAGAAAAACCTAGACCCTTAGCTCCTAGTTACCAGCTGGTAATGAAAGACCGAAGCATGTTGGGTAAGAAAGACCCAGATAAAATATCACTTCTTTTCAGTTGTATTTGGCAGTTGACATCTTAGTGGAAAGACATGTTCTCCATGATTGTAAGGTAACAGGGTGATTTCAGTATTATACTGTCACACTCTCTCTCTACTAATATAAAATTACATATATATAATTATAAAATGTTATATAGGATTATAAAAATTACTGACAGATTTTGTAATGGAAAATCTGCATTTTGTATTCTATAACATTATTAACAAATTAAGAGAAATACACTAACTGAAAATATTGAAATAAATCATTGATGGTTTTTATTTCCTCTGAATAGGAAGATTTTATGAATTCCACCAAAAAAAATCCAGTAGAAAAATTAAATCAGGGGCTGGAGAGGTTGCTCGGTGGTTAAAAGCACTCACTGGCTGCTCTTGCAGAGGACCTGGATGCAACTCCCAGCCTCCACATGGTGGCTAACAACCATCCATAATTCTAGTTCCAGGGGAAACCAACATCCTCTTCTGACTGTGGACACTGCACGACATGGGTGTACTTACATACATTCAAGCAATATACTCATACACATAAAATAAAAATAGTAAATAGAATATTTTATACATAGCAGATCAAGAAATGTATGTCTAGGTAAGGTTTATCTGAGAACAACTGGTCTTTGCCTAAGATTTATCTAACATGACACACAGTAATTAAAAATACCAGACTGGTGGAACTAACCTTCTTGGGTGTTTAACAGACATACTTTGAGGTCTATACTAATTTGGTCAGAGGGACATAAAGGACGATTTTTGCTCCTTGCTCTCCTAGGTCAACTAGTTCCAGTGGAGCTAAGAGCATCTCTCAAAATGTCCTGGGTTAAAGAGGAGGGTCAACACAGAGGAATCATTTCCTCCATGCTTCCAAGCGAAGCCAACCATGGTTGAGCAGGACCTTTGACTTATCTGCACATAGGTGGAACTGGTAAAAGAAAGGAGCCAGGGGCTCCTCCCAAGCCCATGTGACCCCTGAGGAACAGATCATTAAACGACCTTTAAAGTAAAAATTTATCGGTTTATCTGGACCAACTGTGTGGCCTTAAACACCCAACAGGAAAGTATAACCAAAGATTAAAGGGGCCAATATAATTTCACC
>NW_008352659.1:4782905-4783299 GCF_000622305.1 Nannospalax galili | reverse complement strand
TGGCCAAAGGGATTCCCAGATAGTAACCCAGCAGAGAACTGGGAAATTGAACAGCAGACCCCAATCTTATCCAAAGGAATATTAACAACTGATTACCGCTAGATGAGGAACAGCTGACCCTCCTAAAACAAAGACCTCTAGATAGGCTGACTAGATTCACCAGAAGGGCAAGTAGTGGGGAATGGCTGGGGATGCCGACAACACAGCAGACAGTAGCAGGGATATCAGAATATAAGGGCCCTAGGAGTGGGGGGAGGCTATGGGAGGGTGCTACCTAGGAAGTGCGTGTATTAATTACAAAAAAAATTCTTCAAAGCATAAAAATTTGCTCCTTAATAATTAGTAGATGTGAAAAACATTACCACTGAAATCTACCTGATGACTTTATATCCAT
>NW_008352659.1:4779686-4781123 GCF_000622305.1 Nannospalax galili | reverse complement strand
AATAATTAGTAGATGTGAAAAACATTACCATTGAAATCTACCTGATGACTTTATATCCATGCTCAGATGCCTAGAAGCTCAGAAAGTAACCAACAGTGACTAGTAATAATCAGATATTTAGAGATTAGAAATGCATGTGCAAACATCCAATGTCAATTGCATTGAAAAAGAATTTTTCTGTATGAAACTGTGTATTTTAATAATGAAATGGAGATCTTTTTAAAGGTTAAAACCTCATTTAATTTTATGTCTTACAGAGTTTATAGTGAGTACAATATAGTATACAGCATTCAACTGTAAACCTAAAAATTTACAGCCAATTTTGAAAGAGATGTATCTTTGCTTTGGAAATTGTTATTGACTACGTCAATGCTGTTGTAATGAAATGCTTCTTCTAATTATGTGGTTATTAAATTTTTAAAAAGGAAAAAAAAAACATAAAGTGTGACTACAAAACCAAAGAGTAAAGTAAGCTTAGAAACTTCATGTAACTTAGACATGAAATACTTGTAAATGAAGATGAAGGTGACTACCTAGAAGCAGAGTTTGGTGGCACACGCATTTAATCCCAGCACTCAGGAGGTAGAGGCAGGTGGATCTCTATGAGTTCAAGGCCAGCCTAGTCTACATGGTGAGTTCCAGGCCAGCTGGGGCTACAGAGAGACCCTGTCTCAAAGAGATAAAAAAAATTGAAGAGAAATAGAGATACTTAATAAATGTTGGATAGCATGATACTATCTGATAGTCTCTTTACAGAAGTAATTTATTTCATTACTTCTAGAAAGCAACTCATAGTAGCTATTCTCTGGTCAATAATTCCATTTTTAGGACATAATCAAAGATACAGCAAAGATGTATGTCAGTAGTTAAAAGATTCTTCATAGCATTCTTTATATTAAGGACAATTAAGATCATACCAAATACCTAATGATGGGTAACATGGTTAGAAGGGTGATGTATTTAGATGTGGGCTAATTCTGCAATCCACAAAATGAGGTTATTTTAAAGAATGGCATAAGACTTTGACTATGTTATTACAAAGGGGGCATGTATAAAAGCTACACAGAGCTTCACAATTTAATGAACGCACACAAGATTGGGGAGAAGTTCACTGAAGTATCAGTGGCATTTCTCAGGTAAGAAAAACTTGGAGCCTTGGTGTTGACTGGGTCAGATGTGGTCTTATGTTGACCACTGCTAAATTGAGTGCCTCAGCAGTGGGGAACTTCTGTATTTGAAGGAGTTCCTTAGTTTTTTTGAACAAAAGAAAAAAAAAAAACCTAGTATTTACTATGAGTCCAGTACCATAGTGGATCTGGAATCGTGGAACTCGGAATCAGTGAGGAATACTTCTAGATCATTGAGACTTATGGGGATATAGCGATACAGGATATAGTGAGGGATGGTGGTTCATATAAGCTGCAGATAAAGAATTAA
>NW_008352659.1:4747256-4778008 GCF_000622305.1 Nannospalax galili | reverse complement strand
AGAGAGAGAGAGAGAAAGAGAGAGAGAGAGAGAGAGAGAGAGAAATGTCTTTGATTTAACCCCTTAGAATAATGGCTCTGAAAAGCGTTCACAGTGAGAGGAGATCTGGAATGGAGGCAGGGAGACCTGGTAACAAGTTCATTAATCCACCCATGAGATGTGAAGGCGTCCTGCAGGCAGCAGATGTGGCAGCATATGTAGGGGTTATAGAAAGAAGCTGGAGATCAAACTGGAGCTTGGATTAGAGATCAAGTTGAACAAAAGGCACAGTAACTCCAGCTTGAGTGGAAGATGATCCCACCATTGTGGATTTGGTCAGTATATATCAATAAAACCTTAAAATTAGCCTTCCAGAGAAAGAAACTCAGGAAATTTCAATACATGACAATAACTGAATCCAAGAAGTTACCATGCATTCTGCAGTAACTCCATTCTTCGAAGGTTTTTTCATAATTTTGTGATGAGGATGAGGAATACAACTTCTAACCATGATCCCACAAGGATCATCCATTCTACGATGCACATTGGCAGAATCTGGTAACATTTCCAGGGGGTTGGGAGGCAGGAAGGAGCATTTTTCTTTGTCTAAGCAAATTAAGCTAGTTTCTGAGAAGGTGGCTTACTTTTTTCTGCAGTGCGGGTAGCTGCTGATGGAGAAACTGGAATCCAACATGATCCAGTATGAGGGAGTCTCCTCCATGTGAACAGCTTGTGCATGTACCAGAGTTGATGGGCTTTTTATGGTATGGACTTGCAGGTGTCAGTGCAGCTGCCTGTAGGATAAATAAGGATATCCTGCGATGTACTTTGTTGCAATTCCCCTTCCATTTTCTCCATTGGTTGTTTATGTGTGATAGGGACCAAAATGCAATTTTCTAACCTGCCAAGATCCATTATGTCTGGTAAACATTGTTTATACTTGACAGAATCCACACTTAGGGTAGAAAGCCATGCAAATTAAACTAAGGTTTAGGCTAATTTTTGGTAGTGAAAATTATTCTCCCTCAGTGACCTTATTCAGCAGGAAATAAAACAAGAAAGGTATTCATTCAGACTTCTCTTCCCTTAATCAAGTGATAAAAGCCTTTGGATCAAGCCAGCTCCTGCGTCTCACCATTCATCTTCCATGGAGCTTATCCCTATATGGTCGTAAGAAGCTTTTTGTCAATAGATTGGAGATCATGTGAGAAGATACTTTAGTGTATATGTATACATGTGTGTATGTATACATGCATACATGTACAGGTAGCTGTGTAGGCACATGTGTGCCTGTGTGTGGAGGTCAGAGGTTGATATCATGTGTCTTTCTTAATTACTTTCCATCTTATTTTGAGACACAGTCTCTCACTTGGCCTAGAACTTGCCACGTCTTTTATGGTGGCTGGCCAGTGAGTCCCAAGTATGCTCCTGTGTCTGTCTCCCCACTTCTGGAATTAAAGGCATACTGCATCCTTGGGTTTTTGCTTGGGTACCAGGGATGGAACCCAGGTCCTCATGATTGTACAACAAGCACTTTATTGATGGTGCCATCTTCCCTAGGCCTCTAAAATATTTCTTTAAAAGATAACTGCTCTGGGGCTACTGAGATGACTCAGCAGGTTAAGGCACTTGCTGCTGAATCTGACAGCCTGAGATTGATCCCTAGGACTCCGGTTATGAAAGGCAAGAAACCACGCCTACAGTTTTTCCCTCTGATCATCCTAAATGCACCATAGCATTCACCTACCCCCCCAACACCACTCTAAATAAATGTGATTAACTTTTAAAGAAGATCTCTGTTTTGGACTTCCTTGAGGTCTATGCAAAAATATATATAACTCTGGATTTATGGGTACTGTACCATTACAGAATATTGGTATCTTAGAGCACTATTTTCCCAGTTGTCTAGGTTATCCAAGATTATTATTAGCACAGAATGATGTCCCCTGGTTGACAGTCTGAGCAATAGTTTTAACATATCCAAAAAAGGGGGAAAATCCAAATTCTAGTAATGCTTAAAATTCATTAGGAACTATTTAGATTGCTTGCTTAATACATTTCACTATCTTTCTGATGGCATTCTGTAGTGATATGAGTATATGGAGATTGGTTTCCAATATTCTCTTGATACTCGGCTTTGGGACAGAAAAGGCAGCAAGAACCTTTTCTTGCTGTGGTGGGATTTCATGGACCCCAGTGTCCTGTATGTTCCTCTTATGTTGCAGATGACAGGAAGTCCTTTTTTTTATGAACTGTTAGGTATGTATACCACATTTTCATCATCCATTCACTATATTCCTAGACACTTAGGTTGATCCCATATTGTGAAGAATGGCATTGAGCGTGGGAATACATGCATCTTTTTGAAATACTGTTTATTTATTTTAATCCTTTGAGTAGATCTGATAGTGGTAGAATCTTCTCACTTCTAATTTTTGGAGGAAATGCTACTGCTTTCCATAACCTCTATACTAATTTGCAGTCCCCTCCCAGTGGTGTATGTACAGAGTCCATTTTCTCTGCAATTTTAACAAAATCTGCTTTTCTGTTTGATTAAGAGCTGTTCTAGAAGGTATAAAGTAGTGTCTCCTGGTGGTTTTCATTTGCATTTTCCTGATGATTAGTGATGGTGAACATTTTCAATATTTTATTAATTATGTATTTTTTATTTTATGTGTTTGAGTGTATTGTCTGCATGTATGTAAGTGCATCCATGTCATGTCCTCGAAGGTCAGAAGAAGGCATCAGATCCCCTGGAACTGGAGTTGTGGATGGTTATTAGCTGCCATGTGAGTGCTGGGATTTGAACCCAGGTCCTTTGCCAGATCAACCAGTGTTACTAACTGCTTAGTCATCTCCAGCCCCCGTTTGTTCCATATACCTTTTAGTCATTTGTATGTTATCTTTTTAGAAATATCTATTCATGGGAGGTGGAGAGATGGCTTAACAGTTAAGAACACTGGCTGCTCTTTAAGAGAACCTAAGTTCCCAGCATCTGTGTCAGGTAAACCACCTGTAACTGCACCTCTAGGGGATCTGGTACCCTCTTCTAACATCTCTGTGTACTCACACACATGTGGCACACACAGAGCAGTCACACACACTTACATACAAATAAACCGTTAAAAAAGAAATATCTATTCGGATTCAGTTGTTATGTATGTATATGGATGTACATTTCATGTGTGTGTGTGCCTATGTGTGCATGTGTGCATGAGGTTGCACAAGCACATGTATGTACCTGAAGGACAGAAATCAACATTTAGTGTCTTCCTCAATCATTTTCCACTTTATCCTTTGAGACCGCCCCTTCCTGAATCTGGAGCTCTCTGATTCAGTTAGGTTGGTTGTCCAGCAAGCCCCGGGGATCTGCCTGCCCCCAAGTGCTCTACTGACTGAGCCATTCCCCAGCCCACTTGGTCCATTTTTAATTGGACTCTTTTCTTACTACTGAATCATGTGAATTATTAGACATTTTGCATGTTGAACCTTATCATATGTGTGGTTGGCCCATGTTTTCTCATTCCGCGTTGTTTTCTTTGCTGTACGGAAGTTTTACTGGGCTGTAACCTCTTTTGTCTAATTCTACCTTTGTTCCATGTGTTTGGGGGATGATGTCTGAAGTCATGCTCCTAAACTAATGCTGAGGAATTTCCCCAATGCCTTCTAGTAGTTTCGTTGTTTCAGGTCTTGTATGAATCTTTAATTCATTTTGAGTTTATTTTTTTAAAAATATGATGTGATCTGAAGGTTTCATTTAACTTTTCTGCATGTGGATAATTAGTTTCCCCAGCATCATTTTTGCTTTATTTGGGGATTTTTTTTTGTTTTGGGGGGATATTTTTGAAAGAGTGTCTTCCTGTAGCCTCTGCTGGCCTGGCAGTCGCTATGTAGACCAGGGTGACCTCAGTCTCACAGAGATCTGATTGTCTCTGCCTCCTAAGTGCTGGCATTAAAGGTGTGAGCCATCATACCAGCAACCAGTATCACTGTGACACTGTCCTTCCTTCATTGTGAGTTCTTGATTAGTGGAATATAAAGGTGTATAGATTTATTTCTGGACCTTTAGTTTGTTCCATTAGTCTATGGCTTTTTTTTTTTCTGTTTCTTTAAGAGACAGGAGCTGCCTATGTTTCCAGGGCTGGCCTGGAACTCAGGATTCTCCTGCCTCAACCTCCCTAGTAGCCAGAATTACAAGCACATAGCATGGTACCTGTTCCAGTCATTGTTTCTTGATGACTCTCAAATTTAGTGCAGCAGAAAGCCCTGTAGGCCACTCCCTCCTCAGACTTGCCCTTGAGAGCCTAACGCAGACAGAATTAGTTGGATACTATCAAAGGCAATGTAACAGCAAGAAAATGATTATTTCCTTTCAATTAAGATAGGTGTTAGGAGCTGAAGTTTAAATAATGCCATACAGTGGAAATGGGCAAAAGAAGAGACAGAGATACAGACCACTGGGAAACTCCCGTTCATGTCCAGAGGGCAGAAAAATGTCAGGCCAGTGCGGGCTAAAAGTATGAATACTTTATGGGACCAAGGAGGTGCCTCAGGGGGTAAAAAGTGCTTGCTGTACAATCCTAACAACTGGAGTTTGATCCTCAGAACCCACATACAAAAGCATGGACCCATAAACCCAACATTCTCATGGTAAGATGAAAGGCAGAAACAGGAGCATAGACCCAGAGTTCACGGGCCAGCTAGCCTAGAGTGCACAGCCCACCAGAAACAGGACAGACCCTGCCTCAGCCAGGCAGAAGGCAAGAGCTGACTCCTGAAAATTGTCCTCTGACCTCCACACCTACACACACAGACACATACACACACACACACACACACACACACACACACACACACACACGCGCACACACGAAAGTAAATATTTTACTTCAATAATCTTTTTCTGAGGAATGGTATTCTATTTTTCTTTGACAAGGATCTAATTTTTCAAGTAGCTGTGAAAACAATATACTGCAAAAATGAAAACTGACCTTCTAGAGAATCTTAACGGGGTTTCTTCACTGAGGGTTAGATGAAGACCCTGTGTTACTTCTGTATGTGTGAGTCACTTAGTTACTTCTTGTCATTGTGAAAAAACACCTGAGATAAGCCACTTTGGTTTCAGAGGGTTTAATCCATGATTTCTTGTCCCACTGAGCTATTGCAGAACATTCTGGCTGGAGGAGTAAGTGACAGATGACATGCTTGACATAATGTCAGACAGGAAGTGGGGATGTAGAGAGGGATCTGGGAAAAAGGACATGTACCCATTGACCTATTTCCTCTAGCTAGACCCTACCTCCTCAAGTTTCCAGAGCCTCCCCAAAAGATACCACCAGTTAGAGATCAAGTGTTCAACATGTAAGCTTTTCAGAGGACCTAGCATATCCAAATCTTTACACTCAGAGTTAGCTCAATCAGCTTTGTGATGGGACAGCTGATTCCATGAGTGGAACTTGCCCTCACAATTAGCAAGGGGGAGAGGGAAAACATGGCTCTTGATGCACACACAATAAAACTTCAAGGAGAATTCCTGTTACTCGTATCGCTACCACCAATACCACCATGCCATTGTTATAATTATTTTTAAGAAGGGACGTGCCATTGTCTACCCTCTTTGTAGTTGATTGAGAGTGTGCCCAGACATGCTTTAGCCATTGGAAAGACATAAAAGCTTAATCTCCCAAGAGTTTTGCCCGTCACATCTCAAAGCATGTCAGGCATTACCCACATGGCATACAAAGTCACAGTCAAATTCAAGCAATGAAAGAGTTGAGATTTCTTTATTTTAGGCTTTTCTTGGAGCTTCATTCCTAGAAGCAGGAGAGAAACTCAAAGCAGAAGAGTGTTTAAGTTCTAGATGTACTACTTCTAAACTGCCATTAAAGCTCTCTCATCTCTCTGACCTCGAAAAGGCAAATAGATACACATGGCTGAAATTAAATAAGGCACCATGGAAGCATACCAGAGGGAACAAGAGCGTCCGATCCCCTTTGATATGAAGTGTGGCCAACCTGAATCCAGCAGTATTTCCTGTCCACAGTCATCTTCAAGCTGTTCCGCACTCTTACTCAACTATACCGCCCCACTGTCTCCTTGGCTGGCTCTCATAATTTTCTGGTTATTACTGCGTTCTCAAATACTTGGACTGACAGTCCAACCGTCTTCGTGAGAACTTCCCCCGTGGTTTGTTTAGCAGACAGATGTAGTCCTTGCCCCTCAGTTCATGCAACATGGGTGATCTGGATGGAAATGAAATACAGACTTGGCTCTCAGAGGGCAGGTTGGCTTCACTTATATGTCACAAACGTTGTCGCCTCATAATGCTGACAATAGTCGCTGATGAGTGCATTGGCGTGTATTCCCCAAAGCACATTGCCTGCATACCATATGAATTAGAGCCACTTGTGTCCTCTGGCTTGTGCATTCTTTTCCTCTCCTCTTGTGTGTGTTCAGATCAGATTCCTGTTTTATTTTCTCTTAATCCAATACTGACATTAGATGATTCTCACCAGATCATGAGAACTCTCTTTGTAAGCTCGACATCTTACCTGGCACCTAGTAGTCAATAATTGTTTATTGGATGTATGGACATTTTACAACACTTACTAACAATCAAGAAGAATAATAGCTTTTAAAAATGAAAATAAAATTAATTGAAGTGAATTAGTGGGAATACATTATAAACCATGCCACTAAGAGTTAGCACCATGCAACAATTTTATTTGGGGGAATGCATGATACTAAAATTCCTTGCAAAAAGAGAAGATGGGAATTAGTAAATTGGAACTGATGAATCCATTGGGAGTTTTAACATCCTATCATAGGCTGTGATTTTGACTCTGAAGTCCAGAGGGAATTCTGGCAGAGGAGGCTGGCTGGAGCTGCCATGTTCCATGTTCTGCGTCTTGATTATTAGACCCCCCCCCCCCCAGCTAGGCCCTTTCTCATTGATGGCTGTTGATGGGGAATGAGTGGGAAGGTATTATAACTGAGTATGCTGTAGGAAGGGCAAACACACAGCCTGTGAGCATTTTCTATTCAGTCTGCCAGCTTCTCTGGCAAATGTAAGCTCGAGTTGTCTTGCTTTATAAACATAGTGGAGGATGGAATGTTGGGGAACAGAAGGAAGGACACCATTATTCTTTGTCTCTTCGTTTCCCTGGGGGATCTGTTGGTACCCAAATAGTGAACTGCCAGGAGGCATTTGAAAAGTGTTGGTATATGGGCATCAGAAGGTCTAAGAACAGAGAGTGGGGAAAGAGAGCCACAGTGGAGTAGGACCTTTGTTTCTGCCCCAGCTACTAGTATGCACTGCGTTACCCAGCACATTTCTACTCCTCCCCCACTGAACCCGCAGGCATATCAGCTACAGTCCCTTTCTCTTTTCTACAGGCTTCTGAACCAGCAAGATGTCAGGAACCTGAAGGGAATTCAGGAGCAAGCCAAAGAAATGATTAAAGAGCTGAGGACGCTGCCGATCCAGTGGGCGTCTCCTCTCTGCACTGCTAGCACTGACTTATAAGACAGTCAAATAACTAGATAAGTGTTGTTTGGCCCTGGGCAGACAGAGAAGTATGGGGTAACATGCCTCCACTATAGCTGCCAACAGTCAATAAATTATCATGTCTTTTCCCCTCCAAGTGGACTGTCAGTATATATATATTTTTAAAGTTTTATTGAAAATAGTGACCTCAAATTTATTTGTACTCTTTTCCTTGGGACGCTGAGTAATTGCAGACTCTTGTTGCTGCAGGCTGCTGTGAGTTTCAAAACAGCCTCTGCTAGCTTCCCAACTCTGCTCTACCCAGGGAAATAGCTCTCATCCTTGTTGCCAACTTGTCTAGAAGCTCACAGCGTGAGATTGAAGCCCCCTCATTGGACACACGTCACCTCCCATGCTTGTCTCTGGCTCTTCTTTTGGGTGTGTGAGCAGACTCATTTTATTAAACCATTTTTCAGGGGCAGATGGGAAATCTGTCTTTCCCATTAGTCACCAGAAAGTGACCCTGGCAGCTGTGGAGGGAATTGGTCAAGCTGTTGCGACCAACCAGGCCAGAGTAGAAAAAAGACACCATGCCTGGTCACAAGATCCCAGGTGCCCCCGGGAACCCTGGAGCTGCTGAGGCCCTGTTGTCATTGGCCACCCCTTGGTTTGACTGAGATCCTTCACCCAATGTTTTTGGGAGCGAGCCAAGGCTGAGGAGCTGTGTGTCCAAGCAAGGAAGGGGGACAGGGACCGCTTAACACTCAACATCCATGTTTAATTAATTTCCTAACATTGTGGGGAAAAACATGAAATAAATAAGGCCAACTGACCACTCTAAAATTTGTTTCTGAAGCTTGGCCGGACATAAAACTCTACCTTCCAGAATCACACAGCATAATTTATTTTATGAGTCTCTCTTAGCTCCGGATCCCAGCTAACATTGGGTTGAGAGGCTGTGCCTTTGCCTCCTGGTGCTGGTGGTCACAGTGTGTCTTTTCTTGGCAGTGCCTGTGGGCCCAACACCACAGACCTGTGAAAGGCGAGGGAATTAATCATTCTGAAGGCACACTCCCCTGTAGGATGCCTGGGAACCGGGAGAGGCCACCATAGCAATTCACAAGGGGCAGAGGGAGATGTCAGAAGACTCACCCACATGCACACACAAAAACAGGAAAGGGCGGGAGTGGGGAAGAAAGGCTTTTAAACTGTGCATGTTAGAGTTTTCCCTAAACTGAAAAGTATTACCAAAAACATATATCTCCTCTCCTATAGTGGAAACAGTGATGAGTCCAACCCTTTTATTACAATCAGGTTTTCTCTAAATGTATTACGCCCTGCAGGTCAAAATGATTTACTTCTCTATTTGGGGACATCTGAGTTCTATTCTGCTGTTGCCAGTATGTTTTCAACTGTGCCAGAACTGAGCAGGTCTGCGGTTCCTTTGTAACATCAAAACGGAGACATTTATCATAGAGATTTATCATGGGACAGCCTGCCAGATGGTTTGGGTATTTTAAAGGTGAACTGCTTGGGCCTTGATTAGCTCATGCAGACTTCTAGTTAAGACAACTCTATCAGCTGCTCACTGGAAAGAAGTTGGCTTCCCCCTCCTCTAGTCCCCTCCCTCTGTTCTAGTAAGGCAGAAAATATTAATGTAACAGCAGATGTGGCATAGACTGTCATTTCAGGAAGAAAACCAAGCCATAACCAATTCCACTGATTGCATTCTAATTATAATGTGGCCTCCCGTTGTTTTGCATAGAGACAGTATTCATTTTGGTACCCCACTGTAAAACTTGCAGAGTCAACGACCCTCAAAGGGCCAATTGTAAGATTTAAGCTTGAATATCTTTTCCTTCTTCTTTTGCTCATACCAGAGACCTTTGTTTTTCTTCTTTTCTTTTTTCTTTTTTTTTTTTTTCTGCCAAGCCTCTGCTGATTGGGCCAGAAAGAATGCATTTGATTATATAGACTGAACTTATTGGGAACAGAACCTTTGTGCTTTGAAATGCTTCTCATTCAAATTACATTCAGACATTCAATCAACATTGATTGTGATATGGATTGGCAATGGGGAATTCCTTGGGTTTTTGCTCTGGCAGGAAGGTCTGCTCAGTTCTGTGCTAGGTAAGTGAAACTGCAGTGTGGGGCCACATGGAACAGCGTGTCTACAACCTTAAGCTTGAGTTTCCCACCACAGGAGGGTTCCTCTGGGGACCATGGCCCATTCCCAGCCATCAGTATCCCAACATTCTTCTTTCCTAGAAAATTTGGGGCCTGTGGGTATTGCACATTTAATTAACCCCGAGGCCTTTGGGATTTGTGTGCATATTTGTGTTTGTGTTATAGCAATCAGGCCCTTGACTTTGCACATGAAAAACTAGGGGAATCCATCTTAGCTTCCATGTGTGAGATTTTAGATCTTGGAAGGAAGGAAAGCACTGGGAAATAGTTTGATGGTAGGGCAAATGTTCTAGTTAGAGCTGCTATCTGTTTGCTTTAGACCAACACTTGCTTCTCTACAAGATGAAATAGTATGTGGGTACTGAGGTTTAACTCAGTATAGGTGAGTGGAGCAGCTACATAAAATTAAAGTATTACTGTTTACAAGTTAGTATATATATGTGTGTTTACTGGGTACCCTTTGTCTACAGCAATGGGGAATTCCTTGGGTTTTTGCTCTGGCAGGAAGGTCTGCTCAGTTCTGTGCTAGGTAAGTGAAACTGCAGTGTGGGGCCACATGGAACAGCGTGTCTACAACCTTAAGCTTGAGTTTCCCACCACAGGAGGGTTCCTCTGGGGACCATGGCCCATTCCCAGCCATCAGTATCCCAACATTCTTCTTTCCTAGAAAATTTGGGGCCTGTGGGTATTGCACATTTAATTAACCCCGAGGCCTTTGGGATTTGTGTGCATATTTGTGTTTGTGTTATAGCAATCAGGCCCTTGACTTTGCACATGAAAAACTAGGGGAATCCATCTTAGCTTCCATGTGTGAGATTTTAGATCTTGGAAGGAAGGAAAGCACTGGGAAATAGTTTGATGGTAGGGCAAATGTTCTAGTTAGAGCTGCTATCTGTTTGCTTTAGACCAACACTTGCTTCTCTACAAGATGAAATAGTATGTGGGTACTGAGGTTTAACTCAGTATAGGTGAGTGGAGCAGCTACATAAAATTAAAGTATTACTGTTTACAAGTTAGTATATATATGTGTGTTTACTGGGTACCCTTTGTCTACAGCTACACCTTTCTGTAACTCTGAGAAATTCTTGTTGAGACCAGTATTCCAAGTGGTTAGCTCTTAGCAGACATCACAGACATACTAAAGTTTTTGTTTTGACTTGAGTTTTCTCTTCCTCCCCTTCTGAATGACTTCAGCCTGGATGTCAGGCTGGAACTCTCCCAAGTGGAAGTCTTACAAGGGCACCCTCATTCCAACCTGAAGAAATAGTTAAAGAAGGTCCATTCTTTTTATCCCACCTTATGCCCTCGGCTGTCACACATAGGCAGTTGATTCTCAGACTCTCCAGACTTAGTAGCTTTCCTGAAAGTCAGCTTTGCCAAATATGTGGTCTAGAGTTTCAAGCTCACAGTTTTCTTCCACCGAAACAGTATCTACTGATCTCCCTTTGAAGCCCTCTCTGTTAAGGGCTCCTTTCATTCCAGAAACTCAAGGTCCAAACCTTGGTCTCTCTCTCTCTCTCTCTCTCTCTCTCTCTCTCTCATCTCCCTTTCACTCTCATAAAACTAGTTTCTAAGGCAGGTGAATCCAACCACCAAAAGTACCTTTGCAAATACCCATTTTTCAGAAATTCCTCCATTCTCACTGGGGTTGTTTTTTCCCCGACTGACATTTTTTATCGAGACTCATTGATGGTTTCTGCATCTTGTTTCCTGCACCAGTGCAATCTGTCATACTGTGATGACAGAGTTCCAAGTGGGCCTCATAAGACTCATTTTCTGACATTCACACCCTTGTGAAATCCTCTCTCCTTGTATTTGGGGAAGGGTGGGGGTGTGTGACTTGTTTATCACCAGAAGATTATAGGAGATACTGGGCTAGGACTGCCATGATCAGGGTACTCGGTCTTGCTAGCCAATCTTCTTGCTTATGGCCTTGATGAAATGAGATGCCATGTTGGAAAGACACCGAGGACAAGCAACAGAGAGTGATCTCTGGCTCATACCCTCTGAGATCCAGTAGTCCATGTGCTGATGAACCCTGTCAACAACTATGGGAGCTTGGAAGTGTCTCCAAGCAGACCTCATATGAAACCTCAAGTCCGACTTGACACTTGCATAGCAGCCTTGTAAGATGCGCGAAGGAGAGGACTACCCACAGCCCAGACTCACAGAAAATATGTACTGGTAAATGTAAGCTGATACGCTCAGGGAGATTTGTTACAGAGGGGTGGATAATACATACTCGGGTTGCCATATTGCTTTGTGACAACGGCAGCCTTTTGCCTGGAAATAAGAGGCCCACGATGCTCTGTATTTGTTTTTGAACTACTTGTCCATGCTGTGTCCCCGTGTCCTCCTTAAGCACCACTACCTTTGAGCTGTTCATAATTCTGGCTTTCTACCTTTTATCCTTGGATGACATTGTTACCATTTCTTGGATTCTCTTTATGACCGAATCCCATATCTTTTTTAAAGGGTCACTTAAATGGCACCACTTTCATAAAACCTTTTGTGATCCCTGTAGCGCTGTAGATCTCTGAGCTGCTGCTGTGCTGTACCTTAGGTCACTTCTCATTTTTCACCTCAGAAGGGAGCTGTTTGAGGAAATTTCCTGAACACTGCTACTAGAGGCAGATTTTATGAAGAAGGGAACTACTCCTTATAAAGGCCCCACAGCTCCTTAACAGGATGACTTATGAATGGTGTGTTCTCATGAAACAGTTATTCAGTCTTATAAAGCAAGCCAGTTTGCCCACAGGATGTAGGTGGTGTATGGAATTAATGCTTATGGAATTAATGCTTAATTTCCTCATCCATTCATTCATTCACATGAATACTTATGCAGACAGGCTTTGCTCCAAGAACAGTCTACCACTTTGGAAGTCTTAATCATTTTGTTCCTGGATCTTGGCTAAGTCTCTAGGACAGTAAAGTATTTGATGAGCTCTTGGAAAATGCTCCCATGCCTCTATGACTTCTCACTTCTCAGGAATGTGTTCTAACCCATCTGTTGTCCTTATCCACTGACCCTAGGGAGCAACCTAGGCACAAGCACAGAGAGAGGGAGGTTGGATATTCAAGCCCTACATGCTAAATCACAGGACAGAGCTCCAGGTACCTACAAGGGATTTAATTGCTGCACTGTTAGAATACAACATTAACTAACAAATACATATCATGAGAGTTGAGAAAGAACCGTAGAAAGAAAGAAAACACTTGTTTCTAGCCTTCTAAATAAAGAGCTCCACATTTTCCTTTTTAATGGACCCTATACAGTCTGTAGTTGTCCCCAGTGGGAATACAGTAGGAAGCCAACTCAGGAAGAGAGAAGCAGTAAGGGGATCTCAGGAAGTCAGAAGAAGTGATACAAAGGGAATCAGATGAGGTCCTGTGGTCGTATGGGTCCAAGCGGGAGAAGGTCAATTAGAGCAGATGTCTGAAGGAAAGAGGAAGAATACAGAGCAGTTTCCAGGCACAGGAATATTCTAGATTCAAATCCTTAATCTGGAACAGGCTTGAGATGGTCAAAGGCCACACACACAAGTTCACACAGGAGGGGCATAGTGACCATGCAGGGAGGAGAGAGGTGACTTTACAAGGACAGGGTGGGGCAGACCTTTTTTTGCCAACCCGGGTTTGCTGACAAGCCTGCTTGCCTCTGAGCATGCCCATCTCCTGGGATCCTAGATTCTATGATATCACCTGTAAAGATCAAGGAGAGATTTTACCACTGTGAGCTAACTCTGTTCCTTCCATCTTAAGTTAATTCCTTTTACTGTATCAGCATAACTTTTACAGTCCCTAATATGGGGATACTTTGCACAGAGATATGTAACTTAGGAAAGATGTGAAATAATCATATGTGGGCAAAGAAATGTACCTAGGACAAGCCTTGAGGACTGGACTCTACCTACAAATACCCAGGATTTGTGGAATTGTCTCCCAACTCACAAATTGACACCTTGTAGCCCACATCGGTTTTTGTTTTTGTTTTTGTTTTCCCCTCTGTTGCCCTTAGCCATTCTAGAGTGGACTTCCAGGGCTCCGGCCGGCTCCAGCCTGGCCTTACCTCTCCTTGTAGCCTCCTGCTTGTGCCTGCTCTGATCGTGACTGGGTTCATCTTCTTCAACGTTTCTCACTAAAATACACTATCCCAGCCAGATGTGGTGGCTCACATCTGTAATCCCCGTACTTCAGAGGCAGAGGTAGGAGGATTCTTGTGAGTTTGAAGTCAGACTAGGCTCTACAGTGAGTTCTGGTTTAGCCTCAGTTACAGATTGAGAACTTGCCTTAAAAAAAAACAAAAACCTTAATATGTATGACAGAATGCATGAAATCTGTTCCGGGGGGAAATGGGGCTGTGCAGATGGTGGAGGGGGTCTAAATATGAGTAATATGAAATACAAGAAAAGTCAATAAAATGTGTATTTAAAAAACAAACTAATAAAAAAAAGTATAGCATTCCATTGTGTATAGTGAAGAATAGAAATATTGGCAGGTACCTGGATCCTGGGGCTAAATCCTCACAGAATTGAAGTCCTTGTGGTATTTTTTGTCCAACTTCTCTGCCAGGCCTCTAACCTTGGAAGTCAGAGGCGAAGGAAGCAAGGAGGAGAGACCAGAAAGTGAAAGACTGATTTCCTGGCACCTGGCCTGACCGGAGGTTGTTCCCCTCCTCTTCTGTGCCCACTCTGTGATGCCCTGTTGAGTACTGGTTCAGGAAACTTCCAGGCCAGAGGTACTTAGCTTGCTCCCCACCTGCAGGCGGTTCCTTTAAAGAGTTGGGTTTTTTGCCGAGAAGGAAATTAAGTAATTTTGTAATTTTTCCTTGATAATGCTAAAATTATTAATCTTCAAAGATAAGTACCGTTCAGTGTATAATGAGTTCGAGTTGTTGATAATTATAATTTTGAAGTTTCAGCTTGCTGTCAGCCAAGTAATTAAAGGGGTGGAACCAGGGTTCTATTTTGTTCGTGATGGTTGTACTTCTGGTAAGAATTCTCTGTATGGAAAAAAAGAAAAAAGAAAAAAACAAAGCCCTTGTTCTAGGGCCCCAGTACAGTGGAAGGTTTAATTGAATTAAGGATAGTAACCGACTGGGTGGTATGATGTTTTCCTGTCTCTGCTGGCCTTCAGTCTCTTTCTATGGTAGGTACTGTCTTTGTTCTTGGAAAGCCAGAACTCTGACTAGACCCCACTCCTTTGATTAAACAGATCCAAGATATCCAGGTCTGATCTACATCCTGAAAACACCCCTTATTCCTTTCCCATATCTCCAAATGGCCCCTTCACTGACGTGCCCACATGCCACCATTATTTTTAAACTTCTTACATATACTAGAGCTGGACTTAAAAAAAAAAAAAAGAAAAATGTAAAAAAGAAAAAAGAAAAAGAAAAAAATGGAACCAAAAGAAAAGGGGAAGAGAAAATGGAAAACTAATGATTCAAGAAATCACAGAGCACGAGATAATTCTATTTTGAAATCACAGCAGTGGCACCCAGAAGCTAAAGCTCCCCAAATTGCTCGTGAAAACCCTTTGATGTATCCAGTTGTAAGAAAGCCCAAGGCACTTTTTTTTATTATTATTATGAGTGTTTCACATTCCCTGGAAGAAGCATTTAGCAGCTATTTTTAAATGTCTGTATGTGTGCAAGCTAAAAAATAAAAAATAAAGAAGACCTCGAAAAAACTCTCCAACCCTAAAAGGCTTATTTGATTTCTGGCTTTTACTTAGACTAAAAGTCACATTCTTACAATGGCACTGGAGATACTCTGAGGAGTCTCTGGCCGCATCCAGCATCCATCCCACTCGGTCCTTGCTGGGTCCCTGCTCTAACCGCATTTGCCTCTTGGCTTTTCTGGAGCCCAGTGGGAATGCCTGCAGGGTTTCCTGCCTGGAATGCTGTTCCAGGGCCTCCTCCTTTCGGGTGCTCCCCTTTCCCGGGGCCCTTGCCTAGCAAGGCACCATTAGGGCCACATTGCCTCACGTTGGGCCCATTTGTAAAAGCTATGATGATTATGGATCTTGCAGTGGGACAATTATCATGGACTGTTTGTGTGGGGCCAGTGTAACTAACTAAGTCTTCAGAAAAAGTATGCAGAAGGGTTACAGACAAAAGGAGCTGACATAGTCACAATGGAAATAATTGGAGCGGTGCCACTTTGAAGGTAGAATTGAGGAGCCACAAGCCAAGAAACATGGGCAGCTCTAAAGCTGGAAAGACAAAACCAAAGTGATTCTCCTGCTGATACCTTGGCTTTCTCGAGCCTAGAGGGAACTTACAGCAGCTCTGCAGAACTGTTGGGCAAGGACCCAGATCTGAGAGTACCTGACCATCTCACCATCTTTGTTTCAGATGGTTCTAGAAATCTAGAAAGATTGTATTTTCTTTCAGGATTTCTTTTTGTCTCAGACATGGAGGGAACCTTTCGACATTTCTCCTTCAGTCATGAATTCTGATCTCCTTTAGTAGTTCTTGCATTTGCTTAAAGCCTCTGGCCTTGCCATCACATTGCTCCAAGTGGATCTATCCCTTCAGTCTAAGGATGCAGTTGATTTTCATGATCATATGACATAAAAGACATGAGAAGTCAAAACTCATGGTTGATGGGAGAGGCCTACAGCTATCCCTGGTGCAAACTAGATCCCAATAAGGCTTTGAGAGATCAGTAAAGTAACATGACCCTGATCATTGTTCTCATGGAATCCTCTGCTTAGCGACCACAACATCTAAAAACTAATATATTTCTAAGGTCTCCATGGGTGGTGCCCTCTTCCTCTTTCTCCTGTCCCTTGCTTTATCCTTTGCCTTTCCTCCTCTCTCACAATCTCTCTCTTTTTCCCTCTGCCATCCAGAACTAAAAGTACTACCCTTTTCTTTAATCAGTGATGAGAACCTGCAAACTACCAAACAAAAGAAACAACAGAAAGGGCCGAGAAAGCTAATTTGTACCTGCATATATTCTTTATTACAAAGTGGAGAAGTGTTTAAAGGATGGTATTGGACAGGACTCCTATTTTATTTTATTTTATTTTGTGTATGCGTGTATTGCCTGCATGTATGTGAGTACACCCATGTCATGCCATGGAGGTCAGAAGAGGGTGTCAGATTTCCCTGGAACTGGAGTTAAGGATGGTTCATAGCTGCCGTGTGGGTGCTGGGAATCAAACCCGGGTCCTCTGCAAGAGCAGTCAGTGCTCTTAACCACTGAGCCATCTCTCTAGTACCAGGACTCCTTCTAAAAGATCGGCTGTGCTGGAGTCTACACATCCTCTCCTCCAGTATTGACTTGCGTGATCCCTCTCAGGGGCAGGAGGGAGAAAGGTAGACACTGGAAAGGGAATTTGATGGAGGGTTTGTTTGTTTGTTTGTTTGTTTTGAGACAAAGTTTCACTATGCAGCCCTGGCTGGCCTGGAACTCATAGAGATCTGCCTGCTTCTGCTGTGCTGAGATTACAGGTATGCTCCACTACACCTGGCCCTATTGTAGATTTGTTACTGAAGTACTTGACAGAGACATTGAGATGGCTTGACAAACCATACTTATTTGGATTTTATTGACAATTCAGCAGGAGATGCTTAGCCAGGTAGACAGATTTGTTGAGCTTGTATTCTAATGAAGAAAATCAACCCCTTAGGATGTTGTGGCCGATGGGCTGTTTAACGTGGAGAGGTTGCAAAGTGGTAACGATGGGTATTCTCTTCTTGATGCCTCTCTGATGGACTGTGAGTAGAGTTCGGTATGGATACGCGCAGCCAGTACATTTATGTTGGGGTGTGTCAGGTGCCCTTTTACCCACTGAGACTCTGGTTACATCCCTTCTGAACAGAGACATTCCCGGTGGAAGGGGAGCCTGACTTGGTATGGATTTGTGAAGCAAGAAGTGAACTCATTGTTAGTGAGTCCATAGATCTGCTCAAATGTTTGAGGTGATTGTCTTTAATTTTGCCAACTTTTTGACAAAGAAAAAATTCAGTATTTGACGAAACAAAGTTTGGAAAAAAGATTTCAGGATTTCAGTACAGTTAAGCTATAGTCGACTTAGTGGTCTTTCCCCCTTCGCCACCACCTCATCAATTCATCTCTTCTTTTATCCTTCTGTCCATCCCCAAACAGGTACCGAATACCCATAAATACAATATAATCCATGCCCTTAGAATGCTCATATGCATCTAGAAAGGAGAGCATTGTGAAGCTGTGCAGTGTTACTGTAGAGCTCTATCAGGAAGAGTGCACACAGGGAGCTTGTGCATCTCAGCCCCAGCTCAGCTGAGAAGCCCTTAGGGAGGCTGATGTATTATAAGGGCACAGCAGGTGTTGGACACGTATTCAAGGAGTGGGAAGACTCACTCCTGTCCTGTTTTTGCTTACTTTTAAGTAATTTAGTAAGCTTAAAAACACTGTTTTTTTTTTAATTGGTTTTTCACATTCGTTTATAATATCAGAGTTTAGGGTGCCCAGAAGGGTTGAGTCCACACCTCTGATTGCTGAGGGGCGTGGTAGAAAAGTGAATGGATGAATGTACTGAACAGTATTGGACTTAGTTTTCATCTAATGCAAGAATAACTTCTGCATCATCTTCTGACTTACGAATGGATGAATTCAAATAATTAACCTTCTTCTCGGTATCTCATTCAACCCAACAACAACTCAACCTTATAAAATAGATTTAAAAATCATTCTCATTTTTATAGATGAGTAAAAAGTAACATAAAAGAAGGTGAAGGGGCTAGAGAGATGGCTCAGTGGTTAAGGGCAACTGACTCTCTTGCGGAGAACCCAGATTCAATTCCTAGCACCAACATGGCGACTAACCATCCATAACTCCAGTTCCAGGGGATCTGACACCTTCTTCTGATCTCTGGGGGCATTGCATAAAATGGGTGTATGTATACACATGCAGGCAATGCACTCATACACAAAAAATAAAAACAAGAAATAAAGTACTTTTATAAACGAAGGTGAGATATGTTCAGGATCCCACAGCTAGAAGTTGACCAAGTACTATTAAAGGCTAACTGCCTGTCTGTGTGTCATGAAATCCTGGATGGTTTCTGGGAATGTATTCTGTATTCTCTAGCTGACTGATCTGAGTAAATGACTTCATATGGACCAGGGGAATCTCTAACTACCCTTACAGGCAGACCTGTATTAGAACATTTGTTTTGAGTTAAAATCTGATCTTTAAGGCATTCCTATTAAGAACAATATGTTCAACACAGAATTTTAAATGATCAGAGATAGATTTCATATAATTAGATTAAATCTCTGGATATAATTAGTCAGTCATCCTCTGCCATATTACAGATGAGAGGGAACACAATTTCAGAATCACAGCAGGGATCCAGGTTTCCCTGCTCTTACCAATCTGATCTCAACGAACTCTTATAACTTATTTATATCAGTGCCCATAAAGATCATAATCCCAGGAGGGGAAGATGTAAAGTGGCCAAGTTTGATGAATCTTGGCTAGAGAGTTGCTTGGAGCAGAGAATGAAATTCCTCATTCTGTGCTGGTTCAGATACTGGGATAAGGCTCTCTGCTCCCACCTTTGTGTGGATTGTGAGGACTGAGCTCAGATTGTCAGGCTTGGGCTGCAAGTGTTTCAACCCGCTGAGCCTTCTGACCAGCCCAGTCTTGCACTTTTGTTACTGGTGAAAGGACAAGTGATTTTCATATCGGATTATGTTGAACTTTTTGGCAGTTTTGTAATTTTTTGCAAGTAGATTACAGTTAAAAGTTTTTAATGTGTTTTTATAGTAATGCTTTGATTTTTAAATATCTTTTGATAAGATATTTATTTTTGACTTTTACTTCAATTTATATGTTATCTAAATTCTAGTAATAATGTGTTTTAAAATATTTTTATGAATTTTTTTATGTGTATGTGTGTTTGGCATGCATGTATGTAAGTGCACCCATGTTGTGCAACACCCACAAAGGTCAGAAGAGGGTGTTGGGTCCTTCGGAACTGGAGTTATGAATGGTTGTAATCCACGATGTGGGTGCTGGGACTTGAACCCAGGTCTTCTGCAGGTGCAGCCAGTGCTCCTGACCTGTGAGCCATCTCTGCAGCCCCCTTAATGTTATTTTTAAAATTGTATTTTCTACTCTGAAATATTTATTTTGTGAAATTTTGGATATTAAATCATAATGTGAGTAAATACTTGTACTTCTAACTTCTATCCCCAAACAATCCATTGTTTACATCTTGAATTTATTGATAAACCTTTTTTCACTTTTTAATTGATGTTTTTGTGAATTTCATACAATGTTTTGAACATATTTAGACCCCTTATCTTCTGCACCACCCCTCAATTCCCCCTGCCTAATTTTATGTTCTCTCTCTCTCTCTCTCTCTCTCTCTATATATATAACACACTCTGCAGATATATAATATATATATGTATATATGCCTATCGAGTCAAACCTGTGTCCAAAAATGTCCCTTTGTGTGGATCTATCCACTGGAGCCTGCTCGACCTAGCCAGCATGACACCATTAAAGACAACTAACTCTCCCTCTCCCAGCAGCCACTGGTCGCCAGTATTTCCTTGGCTGTGGCTGTGGATATTGCTAAAGCTTTTGACATGCATTTTTGATCATGCTGAAAATGTACAATTCTATTTTGCTGTTTCGGTAAACGTTAATATAATGAGTTTTATGTTATATAATCTCCATGAATTTCACTTTCATTGATTGTACAGTATTTTATTTGATTATAATGCCAAGTTCATAATTGATTCTAGCATTTCCTAAAATATCATAGTCATGCTAACATAAATATTTATTACGTGTTGACTGTATACTGGGCATATTGCTTAGGATAAGCTGGTAAGCAAAATAGATTTTTGCTATCACATAGGATAGAATCTACATAAAAGATTTATATGAAGCAACTCTGTATGTTAGAGCTTTGTTGTGGATGTACACATTTAGAAAATTTGGAGGATTGTGGAGTCCAGTTCTAGGTAAGAATCAGGAAAGATTTTCTGAGAGAAATTGTACTGAGGTTGAGTTATGCATTCTAACACACAGGGGGAGATGTGGAAAGTGTTCACATTAGAGAGAGCATCCCATATGATGGACAAGCAGACAGAGGCATGATTTTTAGAAGTCAGTGAACTTCAGTTTGACCAAAGGCACTAGAGGGTTGAGAGCAAGAACAAAGAGGTGTCAAAAATGGAGAGCTGATACTGTGATTGTACTATGAAATGTCCAGTGTCCTAAATTGCTTCTCTACTGCTGTGATAAAACACTCTGACCAAAATAAAATTGAAGAAGAAAGGTTCATTTGGCTTATAAGTCCCACTCATGTCCACCATTGAGGGAAACCAAGGCAGGAACTCAGGGCAGGAACCTGGAGGCAGAAACTGAGACAGAGACATGGAGGAATGCTGCTTGCTGGCTTGCTTCTCAGTCTTCTTTCTTATACAACCCAGAACAACATGGCCAGGGATGGCACCACCCACAGTGGAGTGTGCCCTCTCATAGCCCTGCACAATCAAGAAAATACTTTACAGATATGCCTGCAGGTCAATAAAGGAAGTTCCCCAATGGAGGCTCCTTCTTCCAAGGTGTTTGGTCAAGTTGACAACTGGAGCTAGCTAGCACATCCTCCAAACCTCCTGTTGAATACTTCTACACCAGCTACTGGTGCTATTTTGAGAAGTGGATGAACAGAAAGATACGAATTGTAGCTGGAGGAAGCAGTTCACTGGGAGTATGGCTTTAAAGGTTATCCCAGGTCGTGTATGTGCTCTCTGTTTATGCTGTGAGGGTTGCATGGAACCATGCAACCATGAATGGGACCCCCTGAAATAGTGAACCAGTATAAATCCTTCCACCTGTAAGTTGTTTATGTTAGGCATTTTTGTCTCAGTAACATGAAATGCAACTAACACACGTGAATAGTCTGCAGGACCTTGGAGAACTTTGCATGACAACGTGAAGCATGGGTCGTTATATGTTACAGCTGTTTGGATGATCACTGGGGTTTTAAATTGGAGGAGTTCAAAGATCAAAATGGCTTGTCCAAAATATTGCTCTGGTTTCAGTACTAAGTAGATGCAGGGAGACCATAACAGGGGTTGGAGAAAGAATTCTGTGCAAGAGAGGTTGGTCATTGATCCGATTTTTCCCTTTTGGTGGTCATAAGAACTCTGAGATAAAATTCTCAGGCATGGATAGATGATGTTTTGAGTACTATTTCACTGAAAAAGATGGAAAGAAACAGGCTAATGGATCTTACTATCACAACATGTGAGGAATTCTTGAAGGCTGAGTTTGTTCTTCTGCCTACCTGACCTGTCACTTCAGCAGCATGTGATAGATCATGGTAAAGGGTGTCATCTAGAGGCTTTGGAATTTCCACTGTAGTCCATACAGTTAAGGCCAGATCTCATCTAGATGTATTACACAGCACTACTTCATCTTGAAATCACAGCTGTCACACTCAGCCTGGCTCAAGTACAAGTGTTTAAAAAAAAAAACCTCTAACATAATTAAGATGATTATATACATATTACACCTTTGTTTCATAGACTCCCTTAAGTTGAATGTAAAGTCAACTCTATCATTTCTCTAAAAGTTCCTGTTTTACTTGGATAAATCCTTCACTTTTTTTTAAATGGTTCAGGTTAACAGGTTCCATTTTCCTGGCCAAAGTTCTATTTATAGCATAATGTGGACTCATCATGGGATCTCAGAGAACATTCATCATCGCATTTCTGATGGCCATTTTCCAGGAGGAGAAAGTAGAAATAGAGAAGCAAGATTCAAGTGTGTTGGAGGCAGGGACTGGAGCCACAGCCCTGGCAGGATGCATGGTCCCTGGAACTCAGCCCCAGCCTGGGAGGCTTTTCCTGGGTCTCCTGTGCTTCACTGGGGCAGGCCACTTTGGAGGCATGACAATATAACTGGGGCAGAGCTCCACCCAAGGGCTATAGTGATTGGAAGCAGATGGAGGCTCTGTCCCTCACTTGGTAAAAAACCTACTGAGGGAGTGGAGAATGTTTATAAAATCCTCAACCACCAGTGGGACACCTCCTGGTGCGTTTATAAGTCACCAGTCCCTGTCTGCCAATGGCTGCATTTGTTTTTGATGAGACCAGATTACTTTTTGAGTTCTCTTGAAATGTTGAACATTTCCCAAATTTTGTTTGACTTACCAGCTAGAGTTTGAGAATTAGACATCCACCACAACAGTATTTGGGGGAAAAATATTCCTTTATTTCAGAAAAGATAACTTGTTAGAGAACGTTGGCTGTGGTTTAATCCTTAAATGATCTCGTGATGGACCAGGACAAATCTTAGGTTGTCATTTCGTCTGTTCTTTTCCTTCAAGATAGAGAAGGAAGACTCTGCCGCCTGAACATATTTCAGAAAGATGATGGGCTCTTCTTAAAGAACTCAGGAAGAAAGCTTTGTAATCCCTTGTGTGGTTTGGATTCGTGGTTGTTAGTTACCCGATCATCCTGCAGGTCATGGGTTTGGGAGCATATACAGTTTGATAGTACTATAACGTCTACACTCAAAATGTCGTGGTGTTTTAGAAGCAACCAAGCTGAGAGAGTCCATGTCTCCTCCCTGGAGGACTCTGTTCTTTTCAGGTGAGAAGATGGTTTATGACCATAAATGTAGACAAGAGGTTATAACAGTAGTCAGCAGTGTGAAAACAGTGGGATCGCTATTTCGGAGAGAACGTGGAGAAGAATTGAATAAAGAGTGATTGTGCACCTATGTCAGTCATCAGTAAGTGATTTCCAGTTCTGTGACATTGCTGTGCTTCCATTTCATCAGACTGAAAGCATCTTTCTTACACTATAACCTTTTCTCTCCCCCCTTTCTTTCCATCTCTCCTTTCCCCCTCTCTCCTTTCATTCCTCCCTTCGTCTTTCCCTCCTTACCCTCATCCTTTCCTCATTCTATAAAAGAACCATTTGGATTCATTGTCCACCTCTTCCCTCTCCTGCCGCCCACCTCTTTCCCAGCCTCACTCATCATGCACCTTATCACCTCTCAACTCCGCATGCTGTCCTGGTTGGTGGTCCAGCATCCTCTTCCTGCTCTTATCCTTTTGGCTGGTTGTGGCCAGATCCCGATGTTGACCCTGGACCCCGTTGTCTTCTAAGTTTCATGTTCTCCCCGTGCTTCTCTTGCTCATCCGTGCTCTCACAGCCTTAAAACATGGCCTTTGTCATGATCCTTTCTTGGAGCCCCTTCCTTCTTGTCAACAGTCTCAGAAATTCTGGAACCTTCACCATGTCCTCTGTGCAGATGTCTGTTCTTCATCTTTCTGGTTCTGGCTTCCATGAGCCCCAGATCTGCTTTACCGCTTGATTTGCAAAACTACTGTATTTGCCTTAGAAACTAAACTTTTGATCACTTTAAATTGATAACCGTGCATAATCGCGAGACCTTCTGATGCTGGCCCATTATTAACTGAATTTTACAAAGACTGAGCAACACAACAAACGCCACTGGCCTTCAGCCACATGGCGACATGGCAGAATGGGCTTAAATCTGGTCTGGGCACAGTGGCCAAAGACCAGACTAGCAAGCCTGGCTTCTACCTGCAGCTCTGAGACTCACCTGTGCCATGTCCTGGCCATGTGAAGTTAGAAATGGTTTCTGTTAAATCTTCAGCTTCTTTAAGATGTCACCTCTGACTTCACAGTGTTATATCTACAAGCTTTTCAGACAGTATAATATGGTAGCTGGAGAGAGGACTCAGAAGTTAAGAGCACTGGCTGCTCTTGCAGAGGACCTGGGTTCAGTTCCCAGCACCCACATGGTGACTTACAACCATTCTTAACTCCAGTTCCAGGGGATCTGATGAACTCTTTGGACCTCTATGGGCATTGTGTGACACAGGTATACTTACATACATGCAGGCAAAACACTCTACACATAAAAATAAGATAATTTAAAAATAGTATTATACAGCATCAAATAAGGCACATGAATATTTATGAAATAAAGAGATGCTCTCAGAAAGTCTGTTAGGAATCAGAGAGCTGCAAACCAAACAAAAAAACGTAACAGAATACAGAACAGCAAACCACAAGTCATAAAGTTATGGTGCTCTGCTTCCAGGAACTCTTATCCTCCCTCCTTTCCCTCCATCAAATACTTGCTGTATTTCTATCAAGTGCTCAGTCTGGGTAGAGAACGGATGAAGAGCAATCTGTCTGTTGTGATAGAGCAGATGGGTATTTGCTGAAGTTAAGAACTCCCTGGTGGAGGGCTTAGGAAGACTTCACAGAGGGCATGAAACTTGATGTCAGCTCTGAAGTAATCCACTAAGGACCTCAGAATTTCAGGAATGATGTGTATGCAAATAAAGAAATCCATATTACGGTCATACATGCTTTGTGTGGAAAAAATTATGATTCCTAGTGCAGGATGGGGCAAATCATGCTGACTGGAGTTCTTGAAGAAGGCCGTCCTAAGAAGGCTTCAAATAGAACTTCAAGGACCCCAGAAATGGAGAAAATGCAAATTTATTTCTCTGCATCCTCCTGTCCTATAGCTAAGATGAGTAGCTCTGGGAAAACTGGCCAAGCCATAGTTCGACTGGCAGCTTCACTCATGGGCCCCTTAAAAAAACTTAAAATGTTGATTCTCCTGCTCCAATGCCAGAGAGGGCTTTGAAGGTCAAGGCTAAATGCAAAACAGTGTCTGGGTAAGAAGCACAGGGAAGCAGATGCTCAGCAGGATGGAGCAGGGCTAAGAGAAGAGTCTCATAATTATTTGGAGACTTTGGGTGAGTTGGGCCAAGGCAGGCTGGAAAGTGAAGGAGGCTGGGCTCTGAAAACCCTCCATTCTTTGACAGAGGGTCTGAAGGATTCCTATAAGACATGTGCAATCCACCAGCACTCTTTGCCCAAATCCATTCCTTTTTCTCCTTGGGAGTCTGTCTGAGGGAAAGTACAAGTTTCTCCATGTGTCTTGGCCTTTGTAGTAACCTTGTTTCTTTGCTGGAGGAGTCAGTTGCATCTGGATCCATGAAATTGGTCAAGGGACCTTCAGATTTTCCCAAGCTAATTGGTGTCTGCTCCTTACAGACTTACTAAGTCTTCATTTAAGCCTTAGGGACAAGGGTGAGCCTAAAGGAAGCCCAGAGTCTATATTCTTTTACTTGCCCTTTTGAAGATTGGTCATAGGGGTATAGAACATCTTTGGAGTCATTTGAGAAAAGAGGAACGCATCTGGATTCTGCCATTTGTGGGAAACATAGCTTGGAGTGAATGGAAGAACTCTAGACGAGTTTAAAGTCTTGAATCGTAGCTCACGGGTGTGTTTGTGTACCCGAGAACATGTTCTATTCCATACATTCTGAGCTTCCACTGAGGTTCTAGTCCTTCTATAAAATGAGAGAGGGCATTAGACCAAGTGATATCTAGTAACACTTTCCATATTAACATTCTCTAATCTTTGACTGGGATATGCCTGTGTGTACCAACTTTTCCAAGAAAGATTAAAGATAGCATCTCACACAGATCAGTTTTACCATATGTGCCTGCATTCCAGATGTAGCTTTGGGCCCCACCCCAGCCATATGGTTCCCATACTTTATTAGCCTGATGGTCCTTTATTGCACATCATGGTTCAGCACATCACATGTCCCTGAGTGTGTGAGATGCGCTGACACAGGCTTCATGAAGGCTGACCCCATGTCTTGTTCATCTGGCAGCTCCTTGAGGAGACCTTAGTCCAGCTGCAGATCCCACACAAGCCTGACTTTGTAGAGAAGATGTAGGCGTGAGCTTCTACTCAGCTCACAGATACTTTATGAGGCAGGCTGTGCAAGGGCTCTCTTCTCTGTCACATGCAGACATCACATCGTAGCATAACCTCTTCACACCAGGTCAGATAAACACCAAGGCTCAAGGAGAAGGGTACCACCTTCAGCCGTCTACATGTTGACACGAGCAGAAAACTGAGCATCAAAGTAGAAATACAGAACCAGGAGGCATATCACAGAAGGGGGAGGCTTGTGTGTCGCTGAAGGGGTTGAAATGGTTCTCGCTCAGGAGTGAGATGCTGTGGACCTTATGGAATCATGCTTTCTCTACCTCAGGTGGGTCACATAGATATGTATCAAGTATTTTTCAGACGCTTTAAAAATATTTTATTTATTATTATTTTATGTGTATGAGAGTATTGCCTACATGTATGTAAGTGTGCCTGTGGAGAACAGAAGAGGGTGTTGGATCATCTAGAACTGGAGTTACAGGCAGTTGTTAGCTGCCATATGGGTGCTGAGATTTATAACTGGGTCTTCTGCAAGAACAATCAATGCTCTTCACTGCGGAGCCATCTCTCCAGCCCTTTTTCAGAAATTTTTAAAGGAGGAACACACTTGATTCAGTCCTCAACTCCACTGGTCTCGGGCAGAGCAAATCATTTAGTTTCTTCAAAATTTTGTCCTTTAGAAGAAGAGATTGCCTATTCCATTGTCCCTTTTTCATGGCATAGTTATGAGATACAAAGATCATGCTTATGAAAATGATTTTTAAATAATACAGTAGTAAGCAGCGATTATAATCTTGGAGAATCCGGACTCCTGTGGAAGATGCACTTAACATTGTTCAGCCCCTCACCAAAATGAACAAATAAAAAGGAACCACTTCCATGTATACAGATCATTCTAACATAAAACTCCAAGGGGCCCACTTAGTAGGTCCATGTGTTGTAAAGTCCAATAATCCGTAAGATACAAATCTAGTAAACATATTAGCCTTCCATGGCAGAGGCTATGTAAGTATTTCTCCTGTTCTCCAGTATCTCTTGAGTTCTTGAGTGCCCAGACATGTTTCCCACTGGATTTGTAGGTAGGGAGTGATCAAAGAAAGGGTGTGTGTGTGTGTTCCATCCTCACAATTCTTTCCACAGTAACAATATGTTGAGCAATATAAAATCCATCTGTGATGGAAGAGATATAGGACATCTTATGGGTCATGTTTCATTCGCTGATGAAGTGATGATCACCCCCACTATGTGTTCTCCACTTCCCTGACTCCTTTATGCAGGTTATTTTTGGTAACATATCATATTTTTCTCAGGCTTACTGGGATTAACTGGAAAATTACAGACTCCATCAACAGTTTGATGTCGTGGGTTACAGCCTTTTAATTCTGTCTACCTCTACCTTAATTCCAGCCTGGGTCACACCTGCTTGATGTATAATTTTAAAAGAATTCCTCTCTTGATTATTCTTTCCAACCAGCAAGAGGCAAAATGGTGAAATTGTTCTTTCGTATCTGTGTTATTATCATGTATTTCACATGCTTCTCTTTCTAGGGAGAAAGGAAAAGTTCTTAGCAGTGTGTTACACTTTTTAAATTTGGGTTATAATTCTCTTATTTCTTTTATGGTAAAATTTTCCAAAAAGATTTATTTATTTTATGTGTATGGCTGATTGCCTAAGGAAGCATATATGTATGTATACCACACGTGTGCCTGGTGCCCATGGAGGCCAGAAGAGAGCATCACATCCTTAGAACTGGCGTTACAGATGGTTGTTAGCCCCCATGTAGGTGCTAGGAACTGAACCCACGACCTCTGTAAGAGCAAACGGTGCTCTTAATTACTAAGCTATTTCTCTGGCTCTTACAATAAACTTTGAAAGTGAACTATGGCATAGTTACAGAGAATTCAGAAATTACTGTGTCCAGCTTTATGAATTTTCATAACCTGCCGGTATCTAGACAAAAATACAACTACTGTGTCCTTTCCAGTTCTCTTACCACCCATCCTCAGCTCTTCTCCTTCCTCTTCAAAGGTCGCCAACACCCAGACCTTGAACACCATGGACAAATTTTCCTTGCCTGTTGGTTTTAGATAAAAGAGCATATGTACACACACACACACACACACACACACACACACACACACACACATTATGCACTATTTCATTGTTTCTCCTGCTCGATGTTAACAATGATGTAATATTTTGAAACGCTGTGGTCTAATGTCTTCATCAGTTTTTTATGACAAGTGTTTTTGAAGTCCTGTTTTAGCATCTTTGTTTAAACACTGTAGGGGTTTATTATCCCCTTAGCCAATCCTTTAGAAGTCTTATATTTTTCAACTGACTTTTCAGCTACAGTTCACCTGACATTTATTTTCATGTATGAGATACAGTAAAAGATAAAGAATTATTTTTTGTGTGAGAATATCTGGAAAGATATGACATTCATCTTCCATCATCAATCAATCATGCATGTTTGTTTGAGCTTGTCTTGCACTCTTTAAAAAAATTCTTTGTACTTATTTTTTATTTTATGCATATAAGTGTTATGCCTGCATGTGTATAAGTATACCCATGTCATGCAGTCCCCATGGAGGACAGAACAGGGTGTAAGATCACTGGGACTGGAGTTAATGACAATTGTTAGCTGCATAGGATCCCCTAGAACTAGAGTTATGAACAATTGTTAGCTGCCATGTGGGTGCTGTGAGTCTAACCATTGTCTTTTGCAAGAACAGCCAGTGCTCTTAACTACTGAGTCATCTCTCCAATCCTAACTTGACCTGTGCTCTGTTCTATTTCATCTTGTATGTGTCTTTTCTGGGCAATACCCCATCTTTAATAATTGTGCTTCATAAGGCATCAAGACGATATTGACCATCCTTGACTCAGTATTGCCAAAAAGATTTTAGAATTATTTTGTCTGTTTTAATAGCACAATAACATTGAAAATGATGGAATTTTTATTTGGAATGCTTCGAATGTTTTATTCAATTTTTTTGGACAGTTGACATGTGGCAATATGACTTTTTTCAGTCAATAATAATGGGATATCTTTCCATTTACATGTGCCTTCAGTTTCTTTCAAAGTATTATAGTTTCTATGTCTTGTACACATTTCATTTAGTTAATTCCTAACAATGTGATTTTTTAATGCTATTGCCTTTATTTTTGTTTTATTTTTAATAATTTTATTGATGCTCTGAGAATTAAATACAGTATATTTTGATCACATTCAGATTCCTCTTCCCCCATGTTCTCTCAGATACACCCCCACTTTCCTCCCACCCCCTCACTCATGCCCTCTATTACCTTTCTAAAGTCCTACTAAATCTAACTTGTGATTTCAAATGCTCCTAGGTATTGATCAGTCCCCTGGAGCCTCATCAGCCTACCTGGTGTCACACCCTTTAAGAAAACTGACTCTCCCTCCTCCAGCAACTATAAATTGTGAATAGCTCTTCAGCTAGGGCTGCGGTTTACTGTCCACCTCCCCTGTCCATGCTGGGGTTTTGTCTGCCTTGGCCTTGCTCAGGTCTTCCGCATCCTGTAAGAAGCGCTAGAGGTTCGTATGTGCAACTACCCTGCTGTGTCCAGAAAATATAATTTCCTTGTCTGTATTCATTCATTGACTGATTGGTGAATTGATTAGAATGGGTTATTTGGTCTTTTACTAAACACATGCCATTTCTATTTTTAAAATAAATTATTGAGAATTTCATACATGCATTATAAGGTGTTTTGATCAAATCCATGCCCACTCCCTCCCCTCCAACTCCTCCCATATCTCCCCATCACTTTTTTCTGATATCTTTCATGTACTCTTTATTCTTCTTTGATTGATTGATTTTTTATGGGGCTTTTGGCTACTCTAATATTACCCCTTCTGAGGAGGTAACCCTAAAATCTTTTTTTAATTAGATAAAAACTCCCAAATACTTTCAACATTTTTGGCCTTTGGAATGGAGTATGTTGCTAAGCGGCCCAAGGACATTGTGACTGTTAGCCAAGAAACTGGCTACTTTTCTTTGGGGTCTTTTTACCCCAACTGTCTATGCCGGGGATTCGAACCAGCGACCCCCAGCGAGGTGAGGATTGGGGATGAGTAAGCATGCCGTTCGCCAGCCCATACCGCCCCCATTACTCGGGGACACTCAGACGCAATGGGAGTCTTAGTCAGGTAGAGATTCATTTATTGCAAGTGTTCCAAAGCTTATAAAGGCACCTGGAACTCCCCCCCGCCCCCCGAGGGTGTATCTTAAGGATGGTCACGCCCTGATCATGCACTCCTCAGCAGTGCGGAAGTATTCTTCAGACTTTCAAAGCAAGCCAGGCCGC
>NW_008352659.1:4740153-4741934 GCF_000622305.1 Nannospalax galili | reverse complement strand
TCCGATCTTGGCCTTTAGAACAGAGTGTATTGCTAAGAGGCCCAAGGACATTGTAAGTTTTAGCCAAGAAACGGGCTACTTTTCTTTGGGGTCTTTTTACCCTAACTGCCTAGCCAATTCCTACCTCCTATTCTTATCATGCCATCCTCTGAAGGGGTTACCCAAATTGCCAATAGGGAATCAGGATGCAGACCCCTCTGGCTTCTTCCATACTGAACAGGGACGCAGGGTGAGGCAATTGCAGTACCCCTTCAGTGGGCCTATCTAAAAGACTCCCAAGTTTCATGACTCTTATCTCTAAGGGGAAAAGAAAGTCCTTGAATTATGAATAGGAGATGTGAAGGAGATGTAAAGGCAAGAGTAATTAGCATTACAAGTTCTAGACAAGGAGCTAGAAAAAAGAAGAGGGCAATTTTCAAATGTTCATATGAGAGTCCATTGGAATTGCTTGACAAGGGCTTCCAAAAAAATGATATTGATAAATAATTATAGAGGCAGTTTGAAGTTCTAAGTAGGGTTGTTTTCCTCCACTAGGAGTTACCTTGTTTCTAGAAGTAGGTAAGGCCAGGAAAGGTCACTTCATTGTAGTTCTGATTTCAGCCCATAATAATCTGGATTATAAGCTTTGTGAGAGCCAGCTGTCCCCTTCATCATAACATAGTTCTTTACGGTCCCAAAGGAACACTTGAGACCTCCACTGGACCCTTTTCCTTGGCATACTTTGTTTCTGATTTTTGCCTCTGAGGCTTACATCTGGGGCTTACAAGACAATGTAGGACAGGACTCAGATCCTCAGCTTGCTACTATAATATGAATGTTGCAAGTTGCCTCGTGGGAAAATTAGCCCTGGGCATGGGACCCAGGTCTCTGTACTTCTGGTATATCTGGTACTTCACTGCCTTATGCCTTCACTGTCTCAGATCCCTAAAGCCTTCAAACAATAGTTGTAACAATAGTTTTAGGTGATATTCTGCTTGGAGTTTCTAATTTTTTTAAATTATTTATTTAATAATCACATATTTAGAAGAAGCATTTCATTACAAGAGCATTGACATAGTCAATAACAATTTCCTGAGCTAAGATGCATCTGTTTCAAATCTGGCTGTAAATTTTTAGGTTTACTGTTGAATTATTACAGTTATACAATATTGTGTTCAGTATAAACCTATAAGACATAAAATTAAATGAGGTTTTAACTTTTAAAAAAGATCTTCATTTCATTATTAAAATACAGAGTTTCATGCAGAAAACTTCATTTTTAATGCAATTGACAATAAGAGGTTTGCACATGCGTTTCTAATTTCTATACATCTGATTATTACTAGTCACAGTTGGTTACTTTCTGAGCTCCTTGGCATCTGAGCATGGATATAAAGTCGTCAGGTAGATTTCAATGGTAATGTTTTCACATCTACTAATTATTAAGGAGCAAATTTTTATGCTTTGAAGAATTATTTTTTAATCATTATTTTATAAAAATTTTAATAACTACATGATTAGAAGAAGCATTTCACTACAGATCTAACATATCCAGTAACATACTCCAGAGCAAGAGTACATCTCTTTCACAAGTGGGTGCAAGTTTGTAGGTTCACAGTTGAATTAATACAGTTACACAATATTGAACTCAGTATAAGCCCCGTAAGGCATAAAATTGAATGACTTTTTAACATTTAAAAAAGATCTCCATTTCATTTTAAAATATACTGTTTCTTACAGAAAGACTCATTGTTTTGCTACTAACACTTAGATGTTGGCACATGTATCTGTAATCTGTATGT
>NW_008352659.1:4686211-4738914 GCF_000622305.1 Nannospalax galili | reverse complement strand
GATCCCTCCAGGAAAGATTTTGGCCTCAGGAATTTGGGGGTTCGACTGGCCTGGGAGCTGGGTCCAGGAAAGATGCTGGTCTAGGGCAGCTGGTGGCCATGCCACCCAGAGATGCAAAGGAAGATGGGGGTGGGGAGCGACCCCAAGGGCCTCTGGGGACTGCACTGAGGAGCTGTGTTGGTCTGGATGCAAAGGATCAGAAAGAGGAAAGGTCAGCCCAGGCGTCCAGAAAAGAGACTGGGGGGTCCTGCAGGCCCAGGGAAGTAGAGGGAGGTGAGGGTGGGGCCAGGCCCAGATGCTCCTCGGGACCAAGAAGGAACTGTGTTTCTCTGGATGCAAAGGATCAGGAAGAATGGGACAGGACCCAGGCTAGGAGGAGAGACCAGTGGGGGAGATGGGAGAGTGACTGAGGCTGGGGGAGTCAAGGGGCAGAGGGCGCAATCGACTTACCCTGGAGAGAGAGGCCTGTGAGTCATCTGGAGTTTCTAATTTTTAGACCAATGACTACATTGATCTAAAAGCAGCTGGTCTCTTTCACTCTTGGTGATATCAAATTATTGCATTCACAGTTTAAAGATCTGGCATTTGAGACCAAATGATCAACCTAAATAAAGATGACAAAGATAAAAACAGTTTGACTCTTGTCTACCCTCAGTATGTCTAAGAGGTAAGAAAGCTAAGCCTCTTTTGATTCAGGTCCCGATTTCATGTCCTACTCTAGGATAATTGTCAAAGAAATCTAGATAAAAAGTATTCATAATGAGTTCCAGGACAGCTGGGGCTACAAGGAGACCCTGTCTCAAAAAAGATAAAAAAGAAAAAGAAAGCATTCCTGCTTAAGGTGCAGCTCTTCTAAGGGATAAATGCTTTGCATTACTAGAACTATTTGGAAGGTGAACCGCATTTGACAGAAAAAGCTATTTTGGCTGAAAAGGAGTGAAAGATTTTCTTGTTTCTGTCATACAGTAGGGGCATCAACCCTGTTTCTCCCTGATCATCCCCTGACCCACATGCACATATAGTCCACGTTGTCTTTGAGGCTACCTGTTCATTCTAAAGCATTGGTTTTATACAATGCATCTGTAGTGAGATGTCTTCTCATAGGAGAAAGACCTTGTTTTCTTGAGCCTCTGTAGTCAGTCAAAGAGTTTAATCAGGTAAGTAACTGTCAGGCCCATAAGAACCGCCTACCTATACACACAGAAAATATAATGTCTGACAGATGACAAGCCCTAGGTGAAGCATCTACATTGGAACTTCTATACCTAAGGCTCATGGAACATAGTGGAACAGGGGGCGGAGAGAATGCTAATACATCCATCAACTCTCACCAGCAAAGCTGCTTTATTCGGGAGAATGAGATGCACACAAAAGGCCACAACTGGCCAATGTGTAGGGAATAAGGGTGTGCAGTGTGCATGTCCCTGCATAGGAGTCCTATATTAAACCTCACCCACCCAAGGCTCAGGGACCATTGCAGAGGAAAGGGGAGAAAAAAATTAAGACCAGGGGTGGTACATCAACATAAGGAAAGAGAGGCTTTCAGGCCTCTGGGAACTTGTTCATGTGAACATGTAACAACAGTGACAGCATACACAGAACCCATGCTGACTCAGTCAAACAAAAACCCAGCATAGAACTGGGGAAATGGGCAGCAGGCCCCAATCCTAGCCAAGAAACTACTGGCAACTGATTACTATGGAGTGAGGGAGATTAGATCTTCTTAAAAAAATATTTTCTTAGTTTTTATTTTGTGTGTGTGAGTGTATTGCCTGCATGCACATAAGTGCACCTGTGTTATACAATGTCCATGGAGCCCCTGGAACTGGAGTTACAGACAGTTGTTAGCCGCCATGTGGGTGCTGGAATTCAAGCCTGGATCCTCTGCAAGAACAGCCAGTTAGCTGCTCAACCATCTCTCCAACCCCCAGAATAGATCCTCTTTGAAAGGAATGACTCTAGGTAGACTGACTAGACTCCAGTGGATGAACTTGCATTGAGGGACATCTGGGTACAAATGTTTGACCAAAGAGGCCTTACCATATATAACAGAATGCATGAAATCCAAATCTGGCGGGGGAGGGGGTGTCTGTGGGAGGCTGTGGATGGGAAAGGGGGCTGTCTAAATTTGATTAAGATCTGTCATATGAAATGCATGAAAACCCAATGAAAATATACATAAAAATACACAATGAAAAAATAAGTGCCTACCTAAAGCCCTTCAAGAAAGTGGTGTCTGTTTGATCTCATAGTAGTTAAGGGAACAAGGTGGTAAATTTCTTCTTTAACAATAAGAACAAACATTTCCATGAAAATGGAGGATTTCAAATAAAGCTAAGTTACTTATCAGCTGCTTGACTTGGAGCAATTTGTTCAAAGCAGTCTCATACTTGAGTTCTTTTACAGAAGGGACTGTGACAGACATTGTCATTTCATAAGGTTATCAGGTGATTTATAGGAAGCAGTGCCTGTGATTGTTGATTAAGAGAGCCATTTTTCAGGTTTTATAGGGAGTTTGACATAAAATAATTATTTAAAAATTGGTGAAAATGAAATTCTTCCAAAGGGGAAAGACAGTTTGAAACTTAGTTACGCCTACTGTTTGGTAATGGTCTGTAGTCCCCTCTTGATTAGCATTCAAGTCTCATGTCCAATATTGTCTAAAGAAACCTCTCTCCTTGCTCTAAGGTCTGATTCCATTCAACAGTGGACTGGAAGTAACTGAGGAGGTGTTTCAGGAAACCAGTGCCTGAGAGTCACCAGGTATCTAAGACTACTAGGCCTGGTAGCCCCTGACTTGTGGGCAGGGAGGAGGATATCGCAGAGCTTGCTCTGATTCCTACATAACCAGCAGGTTTCTTTGTTGGCCCCAGGCCCTAGCTTACCTTCTAGAGGGAGCCCTCTCCTGGACTTCAGGCACTTTTTCCTCTATGATACTTAGTAATTTTCTGTTTTGTGAGACAGTGTCAATGACTGTAGAGGACTAACAGTGACTTTTGACACAGAAAATTGAGAGAACCCTCCTATCTGAGTCTGGTCTGGTGATCTACAGGAATAGCTATGATACCTTAAGCCTCTGTGGCATTTTCCCTTCTCAGTGTGTTTACCTGTGTCCTCAACCTGCATAGCAATGCTGAAGAGGCAGGCCTGCAGCAGGAACTAACTGTTCCTTGCCAAACACACTGTGCGAAACATGTACCTTTCATTTCTTTGTAACTGTGTATGTACACTTGTGTACATACATGTTTATGAGTGTGTAGGTGCATGAGTATATGCAGGTGCATATGTATGTCAGAGGATACCTTTAGCTATTGTTCTACAAGCTCCCTCTATCCTGTTTTTGAGACAGAATCAATCTCTCTCTCTCTCTCTCTCTCTCTCTCTCTCTCTCTCTCTCTTTCTCTGGCTCATTCACTGGATTAGACTAGCTGACTGGTAGTTCTAGTAATTCCCAGAGATCCCTTTACCTGTCTCCGTACCCCACCCCCCAATGCTGGGATTGCAAGTGTGCACCGCCTCACTCAGCACTTTTTTCTATGTGGGTTCTGGGTATTGAACTCAGACCAACATGTTTTCCAGGCAAGCGTTTTACCTCCTGAGCTCTTTCCCCAGCAAGATACCTTTCATTTTCCATAATCCACTTGTTAGACTAATCTCTTGAACCAGACAATGTCTACTAAATGGGCAAATAAGGCTCAGAATTCACACACATGATGAAGTCAATAAATAGTATGGTCAGATGTCCAGGCCAGTTTGTTAATTAGGCAGTGCCATAACAGCATCTTACTCTCCCTCCCAAGAAGTTTGTGGGACACAAAGATAGAAATCTGCTTTGGCTAAGGTGCTTTAGCAAGCATGATGCATGTTTGAGTTAGGGGTAAGTGTTCGATATTTTGAACCTTAGCCCGATTCTCTTGCTATTGACTGACAGGCTTCTCCTCAGAATCTCAACTTTTGGAAATGGGTACTCTGGGAACCACCCCACTGTTGAGATGCTGGAGGTGGAGATGCACAGCACGGAACTCGTTTCCATGTCTGCTGCATGTGAATCAGCTTCAAGTTTATTTTATGCCAGACGCTGTATTATGTGCAATTTTATTTCCAATTCGGAGGGAAAAACCCTCTAGATCTCTTTTTGGCTTTTTCAAAACCAACGTCACCGTTATTGATGAGCCATTAGTCTAAGAGATTCAGATGTTTGAGTTACTAGAGTACTCAAACGGAGGAATTTAGACAACCTTAATTTCTTGTTCTGCTCTGTGCCTCTTGTAACTGAGCCAAAGCTCTCATGATGCATGACTAAGGCCATTTCTGGGGCTTAGAAGGCTTTAGCTCTCTCCTTTATTAAATTAGTTCTTGAGATAGAGAGTGTGGTGAGAATCTTGGAGCCAGCCTACCCTGGACTGTAGCGATATTTCCAATGACCACTCTTCTCTGAAAGCTCATATCCCCCACAACCCCCTACACAAAGCTGACCATGTGTTCAGGGCTTAAGCATTGGTAGGGCTCAGTCCCATCTGTGGATTCAACTTGATTTTGACTTCATCAGAGATCCATCCAACCCATTTTCCAGCAATTTGGTCCAGAATCTTTGCCTTGATGCTCCTTCCTTGCAAAATTGCCCTTAGAGAACCTCATCTTGGCTTCTCAAATAGGGACAGTCACCTGGAATGAATGAGAAAGGTGGGTGGGCTGAGGGCACTCAAGAGAGTGATGGGCGAGCTATGTACCTTAGCCATCTTTGGATCTCCTGCATGGCGAAAGCTCAAATAACCTGGTACATTTGAACAAAGAAACCACATTTAAGAGCAATAAATCCTAGCAAGATAAGGCTCTGCCTCAAAGGCCAAGAGAAAGAAAGAGGCAAAGATCTAGAAGGGGTTAGGAGGTGAGGAAGAGTTTTACTCTCTTACTAAATTGACCCATTTATATCCTTTATTTTTCTCCTCATTTCAGTTGCTGTAAAGTGGACTGAAACCTGGGTGTTTCATTGGGATCAATCACTTACACACACACACACACACACACACACACACACACACAGAGTGGTATATCATCTCTCTTCCTTGAAATCTGAGAACATTCTAACTAGTTCTTTCATCATCCAGAAAAAGCCCAAATTAAAATTGTTAGAGAGTTAAAAAAAAAATCAAAGTTATGGCTGCCAAGCCAGAGTTGCATTATTTTCTCACAAAACCATGATGTCATGGACTTACCTCACCTTTAGTGCAGCCAAGCGAATAATGTGTACTGAGCTTTCTATCATGTACCATTGTAATTAGCTCTGTCAGGTCTTAGCCCTGCAACCCTCATGCAGATAATATGATAATATGTCTTCATAACCAAGTGACCTTACATGCACAATATTTCTCCCCTTATGAAGATTGCATGTCAATAAAGTAATTGAGTCTCAGAGGCTGCAGCGAGGGAAGATTTAGATGATTGGACGTGGAGAGCAGTGATGTATGACCATTATTATTTCTCTTGTCAGGATGGCGCACACAGTGAGGATGGCCAGAAGATGACAGGGATGACGGGTTGCGTTTCATTAAAAAAAATATTGCTGTTAATCACCACTTTTTTCTTTTCAAAGTCACTGAGGAAAGAAACCCTTTTTTCATTTTTAGCTCACATCTGAAATGTGAGCGCATCCTAAAGATTTCTCGTCTCTGCTCCTTGCACAGTGTCTTTCTTCTATTACAAAAACAGAGGCTGAATTAAGATTTTGATGGGTAGGTCAGCAATGAGGGGATGGGCAGAGACCTTCCTGACTTCTCTTCTTTGGGTTCCTTGGGTTTCCAAGTGTAGAAGAGACGCCTGCCCTGCTGGGTAGGAAGCGTACTTCCTCTCTACTCAGCTTTCAGAGCAGTGTGCATGAGCTCCCTTTAAAGAAGGCAGTGTGAGAGAACGGAATCCAAGGCAACTATTTTTCCTTGAATTAATTTGTTTGGACAGTTTTAACACTTGGAACATTTATATTTCCATACTTTATAAAAGCAAACATGCTGTTTCTCTAGCTGTAAATTTATCTGTGAAATCATAACAGCTGGAAGCTTGTAGCCTGGTAGGATTTTGTTTCATATTTAAACAGCTTGAGAAATATGTTGGAAACAAGGTATATTTCCTCCCCCATTGCTGTGTGTTTTTACTCTTGCATTGGGCTACGGGAGGGGAGTGTTAGTATTGTGCCGGGAAGGTAGCAGAAGCAAGATTCCCATTAGTCTGGTGGTGTTAATTGCTGTGCCCTGCAAATGTACTTCCTACAGATACTGAGAACACATTGGAGCCCCTTCTGGGGGAGGTGGAGAATCCTTCCAAGGGGAAAGAAAGCTACTACAGAAGCATCTTTCCTTGGCAAAGGGGATTCTGAAGTCTTTAAATCTTTGTTCATAAGTAATTGACTAAGATCTAACAGCCTTGAAGGAAAAGGAGCTGATGGTATCACTTTTTAGCCGTAGTATTAGCTGGGTGATTTATGGTGTAAAATCATCCACAGCATCCTCTCATTATGGGCTCTGAGTGATTCTTCCAGGCAGCGGGAGGAGAGAGCATTGTATAGGAATAGGAACCGGGTTTGCATCAATTCCGGTTTTACTATTTCCTCCTAGGCAGTCCTAGCGAATGCTTTTGGGGTGAGGATGCTGTTTTCCATTTTCTCTACTCTGCAAAAGAAAAAAAACAAATAAACACACATAAATAAATAAATAACTAGAAGGAGGTAGGAGGTTCAGAGGGATTATTAACCCAGGGATCATGCAGGGGTGGTAGAATAGAACTTAGAGTTTCAGATGAGGTCATTACGTGATTCCAGCCTCCCAAATGTCTCACAACCCTTCACCTCCCCACCAACCCAAGGCCAGAGCTTTCTGACTTTTTTTTCCATTGAGTAGTGTCTGGAATAGAGATTATATTCATTTATCCATCTAGAGAGATTTTCCCTAATGAATTAAAAAAATAATAAACCACCTAATAAATTTCAGGGGTACCAGGAAGACTGATGATTTCAAAAGTTTATAATCCTTATACATATGCTAACATTGAACCTTTGCAAGTGGAACTTTATCTCCTTAGTTCAAGGTTTTGGCTCCTGAATAATAAACATAACATGCCTTGGGAGGAAGGAGCAGATTAACCTGTTACCTGTTGTTTATATTACATGTTTTCTGAATAATTTATGAAGCAAGCAAACATGATCATCAGCAGGCGCCTTGGTGGAGTAGATGTAGCAGTTTAAAGGGGAACTAATACAGAGAGGGCATAGATGGAACAGGGTCTCTACACAGAAGCTGATCTAATGACCTAATGCCATTGTAAAGTAGGTTGGCTGACTACATCGTGTCCTGAGTCCCCGCCGTCCCACCACTGCTCAGTTCCAACATGAGTCTTCTTTCCTGAGTGGCAGTGGTATGCAGAACATAGACTTAAGCCCAGCTCTGTGAGTTCAAATCCCAGCTCTCCTACTTACCAGCCCTGGAACTTGAGAAAGGTCCTCAGCCTCCTGTATGTAACTCAATTTTCTCATTTTTAAAAAGGGGGTGATAATGGGAACTTCCTTCCTCTTGGACTGTTGTAAATGGTGAATCTTTAGAATGATATATAATGATAAGGTGAACGTCACTGATTATCATGATTATCATCATCCCCAATAGATGTCTGGTAATGCTGCCTTGTATTTATTGACATGGGTGATGGTAGCACTGATAATGCTTATGGAGAATAAATCTTAAATACATCAGATCATTCCAGTCTTTAATTTCCTCTTGTAAAGTTGAATTTGGTTTGATCATTATCAAATGTCTTCCTTCCTCTATATTTTAGGTCAAGCATGTGTAGAAATAAAAGCTGCACTTTCTTGACTTCATTAGGTGTTGGCCTGTGGGTCCTGATTATATGCTTTTTCTTTGTCTGTCTGTCTGTCTTTCCAAGCTCTCCACAGGCCATTGATAACATAAAGAAAGATGGTAGAAAAGATCCTCTTCTAAGGGAAAACCCTCAGACCCTCTCTCCAAGTTCCTTGTCTCCTATGCCTTACTGAAATCCATGTTTGGGGTATTAGAGGTCGTAGGAATTATCTGAGTGCATGGTTTTCACACTAAACTATGTGGAATGTAACCATTCCAAACAGGCAACTTAGACATATTAAAGGGAACGAGTAGTGATCTAAGAGGTATTCATAGAACTACCAGGATCCCAATCCCAGCTTCTGATTCTGGTTGGGTTTTTTTTTTGTTGTTGTTTCGTTTTGTTTTTATCTATTTTATGTTGTAGGGTTTAATGAAAACTATCATTTAACATAAAACTGCCTACTGCTAATGCAACACCCAAAGGTTGAAAAAAACAGCTAGTGGCCTATGGTGCTCATTTTCAAGATGAAGCCCAGCATAGCTGGCCAGTCCTGTTGGGTGACTTTGCCTATTTAAACATCAACAAATGCCTATTCACCCCAGCTAGGTCACAGACTAAAGAAATGATTCTACTGAAGGCTAACTTGGCAAGCCAGTGAGTTTAGTGGGGTTGCTACAGGAGCACGGCTGACTCAGGCAGCTGTGTCACTGAAAAACCTACCCTAACATGGGCAATGACTCATGAAAGCTGCATCCCTGTTCCCTGCCAGACATGCAGACAGTGCCAGGTAGAGTCTCTCTTAGCAATTATTTATTGCTAATACAACCTTGAGGGGGAGCCTTGTGAATTTTAACAACTTTTTGAGTTTCCTAAATCTTTTGAGTTTCCTTCCTGAGTCTCTATTCTCTCTGGAACCTTCACTCTTTCCACTATTATGCACACATAGGAGCTTCCACAGGCTAGGGGCTCTGCCTTGATGACCTCTTTTATGCCCCTTCCATAGCCTGGATGGTCTCTTGAGTGATCATAGTACTAACACTTGGGGTTTTATTAGCTCCACACATCAATAGTACCTGTACCCACTTCCCCAACAGCAGCCTAAATGTAGTCACAGAAGCCCAGGAAAGAGCAACAAAAACATAAATAATAGGCCCAAAGAATAGTCCTGGGAGTTGAGGCAGCAGAAGTTGAGCCACACAGAACTTAGAAGTGTATATGAAGAACCCGCTGCCATTTTGCAGAGGTCCATGGCCTGCAGAGGAAGACTGCTATCCATCAGTCCCGTGTGGCTAGCAGGAATGATGGAACCATTGATGGGCCCTGCAAGCTGGCTCACCAGTATCTGTGCTGATGGGCACCCCTGCCTGAGCCATCAGTGCAGCAGATGGGGGTCTCTTACTCTCTTATTCCATCCCCTATGTCTGTTTTCTGTCACTGTGTCATATCAAATCATCGTCAGGTGGCAAACGTGGCACCCCCCCAAGTACAAAGGTTTCAGGTTTCAGGACACAGGCTGAAAGGAATAGAATAATGTGAACCAGAAGTGGGCACAGACCACTTAGCAGGCAAGGGAACAGCTAATAAGTGTTGTTAGTGGTTTCCATCGGGGAGGACCTGGAGTAGGTTTCCTGGATGGGCAGGTGTAGAACAGCCTGTCCTGGGGTCCAGTTACAGACAGACCTGTGTGATTAGTATTGATGCCTGTCACTTTGTGGCTGCCAAGCTGTTGATTCTGTGAAACACCAAAGGCTCTGGTTATCTGGTAATCAACACCGCTCTCAAGAACAGCATGAAGCAAACATGCTGTACTCTGACTCGGGCCATGGATCATGTTCCTGGTTTATGTCTTTCTTTAGCCCCCACCTTTCCATTTCTCTAGCCTGCTCTCAACCTGCATCACCAGATAGCTGATCTCATTTGTCATAGAAGCAAATTCTCACTCACTTACAGTGAGCCAGCTCAAGCTCTGTGTCCTGGGTTAGAACACAGATGTAACTAGGCTGACAGGCAATGGCATCAGAAACAGGAATGTGTTTGCATGTCAAGGCAGAAATTCAAACCCTCACCTCTGACACATCCAAGCGCATGGTTGATGTTTAAGCTCATTATTCCCACACTCCACATCACCTCTGCTGAGAATTTTTCTAGTCTTTTGAAAAACATGAAAATTAAAATCCAAAAGTATTAGTAACAGAAGAATAGAGTTATAATTTTGTTGTGTAGTTCACATTTCTTTTTCCACCTTCTAGAACTTCAATATCTTACTTCTCTAAAGCATTAGCTTCCCAATTTACAGGCATCCCTCCTGCCTGCTGGAATGAGTTTTACCTTTTCTGGAGTTTTGTCTGTTCTAATCAGTCTCCTCCATCCCTCTTCCTCTCTCCCTTTTTCTTTCTTTCTCCTCTTGCTTCCCACCTCCTTCTTTATCTTCCTTCTCTTCTGTCTCTGCTCTTTTTACTACCCCCCCCAAAGCTGGCAAAAGCAGATTCATGATTGCTTTTATTTCATTTGTGGAACAACAGAAATTCAGGCTGCATACAGTACTTCACACACTGCACATCACCCCTTGTTTCATCCATCCATCCATCCATCCATTCATCCATTCATTCAATCATCTATTCATTATCTGCCCATCTACCCACCCACTCATTCATCTACCCATCCATCCATTCACCCATCCATCCAACCACCCATTCATCCATTCATCCATCCATCCATCCACCTACCTACCCCTCCATTCATACTCTCTCCATCAAGAATTGACCATTAGATGCTCAGGATACAGCAATGAATAACACAAGGTCTGATCCTCAAAGAGAACCAACAGTGATTGCTAAGTTATATGTGGTAATTGGCATGGATATATGTTATATATGTGTATGCATGTATGTACCTGTATGCACACACACACACACACACACACACACACACACACACACATTTTACTCATGTTGCCGTTAATAGATTCTTTATTACTGCCAATAACTGGACATTGGGCTTGGTATTAGCTCTATAAAGATAAATAAGATTTAATCTTACTGCTTAAGTTTCCATGAAACACAGCCTATATTGTTCTCTCTCCTTCATTCTGTGCCATGGACTGGACCACTTTTTAGTAGTGTGTTAGGTTCAGCAGAATGTTTCAAGACCAACTAAAATACTTCATCTCTGGGGATATTATTTCTCAACTTTTACTGTGATTCCATGGGTGACCCCAGAAATCAGAGAATGCATTAAGCTCTACTTAAACTGCCTATCAGTCTGTCTGTTACACAGAGGCTTCCTTGAACTCAGTGCTCAGCACATGCTGATGTACCATCAGGCAGTATCCCTGGTGGGATCATCTTGAAACCAGTGAATAGAAGGGAGTGGCAGAATTGGTGAAACAGAGGTTAGTTTCCATTTCCACAGTGGTTATTGACAAAGAAGAGAACTGTTTTAAAAGTTTTGTGAAACACAAGCTTGTACAGGAAGGCTATGTGATTTGGGGGTAGAAAGGCTGGAAATCAAGAAAGCAAAGCCTTGTGGGATATAACACAGGAAGGACCACCGCACGGCAGGCACTCTGCTGCCTTTCCCTCCTCTGGTAGTCCTACCACACCTTCCGGCAATGAGTAGGGCAGGTATTGCATGTTCACATGACCAGTGACAGTGACAGGCCTCTGGTCTTGAGCAAGCAGCTCAGGTCCCCATAAGAGAGTGTCACGGCTTAGGGAGTGGACATTCTCTACTCTCTGTGCCCAGACACTCACAGTTTCCAGGGATAAACAGGGACATTTTTAAATCTGTCTTGGAAACACACTCACTTTATCTTTGGCCATGGAATGTTGACAACTATTCGATATGGTTGAGTGACCTTCTGTAGGTCAGAGCAGGCTCTGTTCTGATTGAGTTTAGAAAACCCATAAATCTGGTCAAGCCTTCAATTTGTCAGGTAGACTGGGCTTCTTAAGGGAGCCTGTAGCAAGTACAGGACAGGACTGGTTTTCCCTCTCCCTCTCTGCCTCCCTCCCTCCCTCCCTCCCTCCCCCTTCCCTCTCTCCTTCTTTCTTTCCCTCCCTCCCTTCTTCAGTATCTGCCTGTGCTGTAAAGCTCTTTGCCATCCCTCCAACGGACTCTCACTGATTTGCAAACACATCAACTTCTCTTTGTTGTTCAGACTGTTGGTTCCAGCCCTGAAGGAGGGAGGTAGCCATGGGCACATCACCTTGTACTTGAACAGAGCAAAGCAATAAGTAAATCATAAAACAGTTGAGTAAGAGCAGCTGAAAGAGCCAGAAGGAATTTGAATTTTAAAAGTTGAACTATGCAGCAGCTGATCGGGCTCCCCTGGTCTCATTCCTCTGCCCTGACAGATTAGCACGCCAGATAAGGAAGAATCCCTTTGCAGCTGTTTTTCTTCAAGTTATAGAATTTTAGAACAACAAAGGAAATTGGAGATTATCTTTACAGATGAGGAAATTGATGTCTAAAGAAATTAAGTGACTTTTCCAAGGTTAAAGAGAGTTTTTGCTAGAGCCAAGATAAGAGGAAAGCCACTCCCAACACTTTAGTTCTGTTTGACTGTTGACTTTCCCTTCAGTTGGTCCTCATGAAATGCTTCTGGAGGTCCTACTGTGCTTAAAGTTCTCAGCTTGTTTATTTGCAGATAGGAGCCCGAGTCATGACTCAGGAACTTAAGAGATGTATATCTGGTGAGGAAGGCAAACATGTAAAAACAAGTCAGGGAGCCAGTACTGAAGATGCACAGGATCTGGGGATGTACAGTATGACAGAAAATGTGGTAGCTGAGGAAGAAGGAGAACCTTCCAGAAGGGGCCATGGAAGAGCAGAGTGGCTGCATTAGCCACCTCCCCTCATCTACCTGTGGATGTTGTTCTGACTGAATTCTTTGTGTGTGTATATGTGTGTGTTTACATGTTCATGTGTGTACCAGTGTACACCAGTGTACATGTTTGAGTGTACATATGGAGGCCAGAGATCAATCTTGGAAGTCATTCTTCAAGGACCATCCATCCTGGATTTTTCTAAAAGATTTAAAAAATTATTTGTCTGTATGTATCTATGTATGTACATATATGTACACATGAGTGAAGGTATCTGGGAGGCCAGAAGGGGGCATCAGATTCCCTGGAGCTGGAGTTACAAGCTGTTGTGAGCAGTGTTCCTTGGGTGCTATGAACTGAGATCAGGTCTCTGCAAGAGCAGGATATGCTCTTAACCCTGAACTATCTTTCTAGCAATTCCCTCATATTTTTGAAACAGGACCGCTCACTGGAGCCTGAGATGTACCAATTGGGCTGGGCTGGCTGACCAGGAAGCCCAGGGATCCTTCTGTCTCTGCCTTCCCAGCACTAGGATTTGAAATATGCACAAATATATGTTTTTTTTCAATTTTATGTGTATAAGTGTATTGTCTACATGTATGTAAGTATACCTGTGTCAGGCAGAGGACAGATAAGAAAAAGCATTGGATCCCCTGGAACTGGAATTATAGGTGGTTGTTAGCTACCATGTGGGTGCTGGGATTCGAACCTGGGTCCTCTGTAAGAACAACCAGTGCTCTTAAACATTGAGCCATCTCTTTAGCCCTCATATCCACATTTTTATGTGGGCACTGGATATCAAACTCATCCTCAAGCTTGCACAGAGAAAACTTTATCAACAGAGCCATCTCCATAGCCCCTTCAGCCTGAATTCTAACAGGCAAGACTTCTGGGCAGAGTCCCTCTTCTGCTGCCCATGTGAGGGATGGTGAGGATCATTCACACTCTGGGCCAGTTCTACACTCAGGAACTTTCCATGTGCATTTTATTTAGTCCTCACATGACAACAGGATGGATTCCACTGCTTAATGTAGGATGAGGACACTGAGGAACGTTTACAGTTAAGGCTTTGCCCAAACTGGTCAGAAGCAGCTCTTTCTAATGAGACTTCCCTCTCAGTACAATTTCACTGTTGTTCTTGAGGGCATGTTTGTCCAAAGCTATAGTCAACATTCAGGAACACAGTAATATAGCCAGGCTGGGATGGGTTCACCCACTCAGATCTGCAGATAGATGGAAACATTTCTGGATTTAGACATGCATGGATAAGTATTAGGGCCAAGCCAGGTTTGGACCTTTCACAACAGTGTCATACAGAATATGAGGCTCCAGAAGGCTGAGAGACAGAGAAGTCCCTTGTAGGGGACTCTTTGTATGTTTTATGGTTGGTTGAACTTTATAACCCCAAAGAATCCATTATTTGTTTTATTATTGCAGGCCTCAATACCAGGCTTTGCTTTGCCTTTAAATTTACAATGCTTATTACATGACAGAAATATTTTTCATTTCTCTTTTTCTTTCAGAGACTTGGAATTCTGTTAGAAAATTTCTAGTACAAGCATTCAAGGGAGATACTGGGACTCGGGTTTGGGCATCTGGGTGAGATAGACAAGCTCTTATTACAGCGGGGAGGATGGGAGATTACCTGGCCCAAGTATCATTTCAGGTTGTGGCAGAATGGCAGAAAGAGATTAGCTCCAATTTATCGCCGCTCACATTCCCCGCCCCGCCCCCCTGCTTTTCTGAGTGTCATGGAAATGACATTTGTGAATCCCAGGGGCCTCTCACAGTGATGTCAGTTTAGAGATCTTCCCAGATACATCTAAATGTGGACATAAACTGTAATGGGAAGAAATTGAAGAAATATCTGTTTCTTGATTCTTTATTACTGTGGAGTTAAGAAAGTGATTTCTCACACTATTTCATAGATTTGAATCCAAATGTACATGTTAATGTATATTCAGATGGTTTTCAGATGATTCAGACATGTAGACTGTCTTATAAAGTCTGTCAATTTTCTACCAATGTATAGAATATATATTTAGATGAGTATATGTATGCCTTCTGTATCAAAAGACCATCAAAACTGAGCCTAAGTGAACTTTGATGAAAAAAGAATTAAGTTAGCTCATGATGAATGACTGGTATTTGAACTCAGCATTTGGTCTTGAAAATATAAACACAAGTGAATTAATCTGGGGCTACTTACTCAATTAACGTTTTGTCCAAATTAACTTCGAGTTTGACACAGACATACAATTTCTTTCTCCACTCACACTGTCCTGTGACACAGAAACACATAGGCAGATTTCAGAATCTAAAAGAAGGTACTAAAAGTCTTAAGGAGAAGTTTTTGATCTGCTGGAAAGTTTTGGGAGATGGGAATGCTCAAAGAGAGATCTTCGTCATTTGAGTATGTGGCATTAACTTCTTTGCCAATATGGCCATTATTTTTACTAAATAGAGTCAATTGTGTAACTGTTGCCTGGGCTATGGTTGGGTTTGGAGTGCATTGTTTATGTATCATGTCTGACTCTCATTCCTTAGTAGAGACAGGGACCGGATAGAGGATATAACTTTAGTCAATGCAAAGGAAAGATGTTGTCTTTGAAGGGTAGAAGGAATTCCAAGAGCTCTCTAACCAGCATATGTAAACCAAAGTGCTGACCCCCCTCAGCAACCTCAGGATTAGATAGGATCAGAGGCATTCCTTGACCCTCTCTGCTGAATGCCAAGGTCAAAGCATGGTGGCCTCATTCAGTGCCCCTGAGAGGTGCCAGCAGAGATGGTGGTGGCAGGGGCAATCCCCTCAGGCTGGTGCAGAGGTGTGTGGGTAGAGTCTCTTTTGTAAGTTCCAACCCCCAAACCACCTAAAAATGTCTTCTGAATGATCTTTGGTCCAAAGACAGGTTCCTTAGGGCAGAGATCTTTAAACTGTAGGGTGCAGGAGAATCCCTTTAGAAATAGTACCCACACCCCTAGAATTTCTGATTCCCCAGATTTGGAGTAAGCTGACATGTTCACCTCAATATTGGGGGCTTCTTCTGATTTCTGGTCATCAAGCTTAAACAATTGACTCCTTGTAGGTAGGCAAGGTTAAGGATGCAATCGTGCTGAAGAGCAGGACAGACAGTAGTCAAAACAAGACAGTAGTCCAGAAGTCGTAGGTGGTGATGGGAAGGAAGGCATGTCTATGGATACTAAAGAGAGTGGTGTAGTTGAGGAGTGCTTCTTAGAGGAGTTGAGGGATGGGCAAAGCTCACTGACCGTTAATAGCTACTATTTAAAATACTAAAGAGATTAATCCTATCATTTTGGGACAAATTGACTAACGAACAATGTGTATCACTTCCAGTTGCTGAATAAATAATCCGTGGTCGTGGTTGAAGGTGGCTAACGTATTGAGCACATTACCTCTCTTTTCAAAGTCGCCTCTGCTTCCCTGGTACTTCATCTGCACATGGAATAGGTCAGCTCTGCCTTAGTTTTGCTGAGTTCAGTAGAATTGTCTTTCTCTGGCTTCATAACCAATCTCTGAACAAGGCAATTAGCTTCACTTAGTCTGATTTCTCCTGTTTCTACAGGGGAAGTGCAGTGGTGGATGGTTTCAGATCCCTTTTAGCTCTCACATTCCATCTGACCCAGTTAAATGCTTCTCATTATTCCAGGACTGGAAAGAGGCCAGGTCAGATGATGTCCCGTCAAGCATGGCCATCAGATACAGCTGTACACTTGGAAGATGGATATTAGACTGCTCAACTTATCATCATTAGTCTCATAGACTTAGAATGGGAATGCACTACAGTTCATATCTGTCATAGTTAGTATTTGGAAGTCTCAAAAAGCCTGTGAGATTATTCACATATTTATTCCTGTGTACCGCATATGCCATCCGACGCCTCCCCTTCATCATGTGTCTATGACAATATATTGAACAGAAAATCTCCATCAGCTGAGTCCTGACAGAGTCTATTATTTACAGTGGTGTCAGAATGTGCTGCTTATAATTGGCTGGGCTCATAACAAACCAGCCTGGGAATCTTTTCTTCTCATATTCCTTCTCTCTGCTAAATCCTCCACTTGTGTTCCTTCCTTCCTTCCATCAACAGCTTCTTTATTATTTACGGAGCAGGAAACACACACCAGATGATGCATGGGGTATATTGGAAGTGGAATTTTTTAGTTTGAGAAGTTTCTCTCTCTAAGATTCAGATGAGAGAGATGGCAGCCCTGGCAAGTGGGAGGGAGGTGCCCCAGACCCTGGGAAGAGACACTGGGATGGCCAAGTGCTGTCAACTGCTGTGTGGCCTGTTGAGAAGAAAGCCTCCACACCCTTGATATGTACTGACTTTTTAAAAAAGGGTTTAACAAAGCCTTTCCCCTCCCCCTCCCCCTCCCTCTCCCCTCTGTGACTTAGGATTTGGCTATGGCCATTCAGGGTGAATGAAACAGAGTCCACTGGACTCTTTTTCTAGACCAAACAGAATGCGCTGCTGAGTTCCTCCCAACTTCTGGAAACAGCATAAAGTAATAAAGAATAGTTGTATGACTAATTTTATTTTATTTGTTACGTATTATTTTTATTTTTGTGTATAAGTTTATTGTCTGCATATATGTAAGTGCACCCATGTTGTGCAATGCCCTTGGAGGTCAGAAGAAAGTGTCAGATTCCTTGGAACTGGAGTTACAGAGAGCTATTAGCTGCCATGTGGGTGCTGGGAACAGAACTCGGATCCTCTTCAAGAGCATCCAGTGCTCTTAACTGCTGAGCCATTTCTCCAGCTCCCAAATCCACTATCTTTAAACAGTAGTGCTGTAAAGAATATGAAGAACATGTTAGGTACCACATCAAAAGCACTGGAGAGACCACTGAGCCATCTCTCCAGCCCCACTAATTTTATTTTTTAATCCCAATTTATCCTTCTACTCTTCATAAGACCCTGGGAAAACCACCAAAGAATATAGTTGTGTTACCTGTAAAATTGGACTACCAATAACATCTAATTCATCAGAGTGTCAGAACAATAAGCCAAAGTAGAGAAATGCAGATTAAAAACAATGAACGATGCAGGCTGAAACAAATGCAAAGCTCCATTTTTTCATTTAAGGATTTACCAATCAAGCACCCACCTAAAACCTTCCTGTTTCAAAAAAGGTTCAGAATGGAAGGGAGAGTCATGAGGGTCCCAGCCCCTTCCATCAGGAAGTGGACCTGCCCTGGTATACCTTCCTCTCCTCTCTTCATCTGTGTGTTTCCTCATGTCCCACTCTCCATGGCTCCTTCAACTTTATATCCATGCCATGTCTGGTTCCTGCCTAATGTGTGTTAGGTCCTCCGTTTGTATTCTGTGGCTCAGTTAGTCATAGCTATTAGGTCTGTTTGTTCTTCTCCTAGACTCCAAGCTACACAGGGTTTATGGACCTATGCTTGCTTACGTGGTATAGTCACAGTCATGGTAACCAGGTCCCATCTATCAGCCAAGTCTATCTCCACCTTGAACACCCAGAAACACCACGGAGTGTTTGTCACAGATTTCAGTGAGCAATTTTTGTTCCTGACAAACTCTGATTTAGACAAGTTCTTTCCTTTGAACTCAGAGCTTCTGTGACCAAAGTCCCCATGTCTTTGCCACTCCGAGAGATTAGACTAAAGTTATTATTCTGAAGAAATCTTTAATTTGGCATGTGAACACCAAACACTGTCTTTTCTTACAGGCTGTTTCCCCCTCTGAGGGGCTTAGGTTATTACCCTTAAAAGGAAAGGGCAGACTTAAGTCCAAGATATGCTCCAGCTTTTTTCTTTATAATCAGATATTTTTCTTTTTAGAGTTTCTAGATCTTTGCTCCCCAGCCTCTGAGGCAAGCCTCCTGTGAAGAATGTTCTCTGAGGTATTCATTTATCTTCTAGTGAAGTGCATTGTACCTCTTTTTTTTTTTGGCTGTGTACCTCTGACTGACCTGGAACTCACTAAGTAGGAAAGGCTGGCCTGGAACTCACAGAGATCTTCCTGCCTCTGCCTCCCAAGTACTAGGATTAAAGATGTGTGCCACCACGACAGGCACAGTCCCTCCATTTTACAGTTTCTCTTTGTTTGGGTGGGCACAATGGAAGATTTGACCCACTTCAGTCTCATAAAATAGTCCAGTTTTGGAGTATGCAATAAACACAATGTTTAACTAATTTGCATTTTGATTTAACACATGAAGGAAGAGACAAAGACAGCCCCGGGATTAGTGAACTGTGGAGCCAGTCAAGGAACTGTTGTGCTTAGTCTAGAGTCTAGCCTCAGCACCTACCATCTTCTGCCTCCTAGAACTGTGAAAGCTCTGGTGGCTTATACCTCAGAATAGCTTGGCCGAGGCATTCAGGTACAGTTCGGAGTACTAAACCTGACAGACACACCTTTGATTCATGTGCCTTTCAATTTTTCATTCATACAAATATTGTTTTCTGTTGCTTCCATCTCAAGCTAGGTAATGCTCATCCCTCTATTGAGTATCCATCACATACCCCCACCCCTGCTTCCCATATCTGTTTAATGCTCAGAGCAACATAGATAATGCTCATCACTTGTGGTCTGTCACGTATCCCCATTCCTGTATCCCATCTTGAGTAATGCTCAGAAGTAATCTGAATGAGTATGGTTCTTGTCTGGAATTTGTTGGATTTTTTTCAATACTTTGAGACTGGGTGATACTAGCTTGTTTTCTGGGATCTTCAGAGGCCAAATATATATAGACCATGATATTTGTAATAACTAGTATTGTATTGAGAAAAATTAAGGGGAGTATTAACAAATGAAACCGTCTTCAATATCACTTTGCTGGCTGTCAGTGCTGTGTAATGTAGACTGTAAAGTGTTTTATCCACATTTATGCTTCAAACACAGCTTTGCTTCTTTGGAGGGGCAGGTAGAATTTTCACCTCAGCCCTCTCTTGATTTTAACTTGCCATGCATTGTTAGGAGATATTTACACTAGGAAGGGGCTACCTTCATTAGAGTCCAGGATACTTCAGATCTTTTAGAAGTGTTCACGCGCCTCTGTAAGAACTTGAAAATTGAGATGAACTACTTTAATATGGTCCCTGTAGGTGATCTTGGTGTCTTCCCTTGGTTCTTGTTTCATGAAACGTCTTTTAGAATCATGATTAGTAGAAATCTGAATAGCACAGGAAAATGAACTGCTATTTGGAAGAGCCCCTGTCTATAATGGGTGTTGGGTGGATGGCAGAGGATTTGGGGAGCTCTTGTTGAGCTGGGGCTCCTGGGCAATGAGCTCTTCCACTTGGATTGGAGAAGACACAAGTGGCAGCTGAGTAGGTTTCCCCAATGCCCTTGCTGGTGTTGAACATGACAGCACGGTGACTAGATCTTTACTTACATTCCATACAACCAAAGTTTTGTTCGGCTCTTTTCTGTGTAGACGGTTGACCTTTGCTTTCTTTCTGTGCTGCAGCTTTAGCTTCTGTGGCTGGCATAATAGAGGAGGAGCGAGCTGAACACAGAGTTTTTCCCTGGCAGAGATCACCTCTTTGTGGTCTGAGCCTCTTAGAAAGCCCCTGATATCTTAGAAGATGGTGACTTTCATCTCTGTTTCAAGGCCTCACTCAGCTCAGCCCAGCACATGAGTGTGAAGGTCTTGCTTAGAACAGGGCTGAAAGAGGTCATGTTATCTGATGGGAGTTACAAACACTATGGTGGGAGTTAGAAAGGAGTGCTAGACCGGTCTGCATGAAAGTGCAGAGGTGACTCTCCTCCAGGGGCAAGAGAATTTGATACTGGACTAAAATCTCATTAATGTCACTACAGTAGAGCCATGCTTTTTAGCTCAGCTAGATTCCAAACCTCTTCTAGTCCCTCTGCCACTATGTCCCAAAGGACCTGTGTTCCCATGGTGTGGCTACACAGCTAGCCAAACATAAGCTTAGTTTACTCTCAAATCAGACCTTGACCTGGCACATGTGGAAGGGGAATGCAAGAGTCTGTCAGAGACCTGTGAATTATAATTCAAGATGATGGATGACATGAACCAAAGGCCAAACTATATGAAAAGTTTGGATCAGAAAGAAAGAGGAAAAAAAGTTTTGTTTCTAATACACATATGTGTGTGTGTGTGTGTATATATATATATGCTATGTTTATATGTTTATTTATTTTTATTTTATGTGTATGAGTGTTGTGCCTGAATATATGTAAGTGCAACCGTATCATGAAGTGCCTGCAGAGGACAGAAGAGGGTGTTAGATCCCCTGGAATTGGACTTATGGATGATTGTTAACCTCCAAGTGGGTGCTGGGATTTGAACCTGGGTCTTCTGCAAGAGTAGCCAGTGTTCTTAACCACTGAGCCATCTCTCCAGCCCATTTGTTTATATACATGCAGGCATATTAACAGGTTTTACAGTCAGCACAATATATACATGTTTCCCACTGTGTATATGCTGTGTGCCTAGAGAGGACAAAGCACACTGCTGTGATTGGTGGAACAGGATGCAGGTCCTCTTCTCAAAGCATCTGGATGGCATGTGGCGCTCTACAGCCAGTGTCACAAGAAGGCCTCCCTTCTCCATGACTTGCTATCTGATCTAGATAATTCACTGCTGGATTCTGTGAGCAACACAGAAGGCTTTGTCACTGTAAGATTCTCCCCTCTGTCCTGGGAGGCAGTTACACTATTGCCTAGATGTACCATCTGTTTTTAGCAAAGGTCTGTGGTGGAATCTAACACCATAGATCCTCTTTGCTTCCAGTTCTTGGCAAGAGGAGGTTCTGATTCTAAAGCAGGACCATCTTTCAAGGCTGTGCCTCCCATGGGGGAGGGATGGGGGTCTGTTTGCTTTGTTCTCTACAGATGTGAGTCATCACTGATATTTATTTGTCTATTCCCCAAACTCAACACACTCACAGTAAATTCTTCATTTGCTGACGCTAACCACAGCCGTACTCTCTCTTCTAACAACCCACTGCTCATTGGGAAAGCCTGGAAAATACCGAAGGGATTTGTTCCTCGGGATGTAAGTTCACCAGATCGGTGAGACGACACAGGGCGAGAGGTTTGAATCTGGTCCTTCCTTGGATGATGACTTATTCCATTCCTGCCAAGTATCAAATTTAAGACCTGCTCCATTCCCAGAGACAAATGGGTGACAGCTTGGAACAGAGGGAGCAAGAGAAAGCTGTGCTTGTTTTCTTTTCATTGAACTTTAGAAAAAATAAAAGTACAGAGGAAAATGTAACGGATGTTACTCATGTTCCCGTCCTGAACACAAAAACCCACTGACACTTTACCATATTGAAGTCATATAATTTTTATAAAGAAAATGTTAAATATTTAGAAAGAAACGAAGTTCTTCACATCTCTCACTTTAATCCCATCCCTTCATGTCCTCACTCCAAAGAAAATATTGTCATGTATGTGGCTTGGGTCCAGTCTATTTTTATGCATTCACTAAATCGATGCTTGCACTGCCTTAAGCGGTGTGAACATTGTTTTAGTACCTTTGAAAAATTATTCCAATAGGGATGGTGAGATCTCAGTGGGTAAAAGTGCCACCAAGCCTGACAACCTGCGTTCAATTCCCTAAAACCCAAGTGGTGGAAGGAGAGAACCAACTCACACAAGTTGTCCTTGTGACCTGGAGGTCACAGAATAGCTCGCATGTTGGTTCGTACATCTGCGTGCTGTGGTGTGTACATGCCCCCCAAATAAAAATAAAACAAAATAAAAATAAAAATATTCCAATAATGTGACAGCTGGAAGATATTTTCAGTTTTCACGTATTGATTGATTTGCCTATTTGGATTACCTTGCAGTGCTGAAGATGGCAAGCAGGGCCTTGTACGCACATCAAGCAAGCACTCTCCCACTCTGCTACACCCCCAGCCTGTCAATATCTCCTGACCACTTTCAAGTCCATTCTATATTGAGTTTTTGAGAAGTATCTATGTTTATGTGTATACACAGAGTTCATTCATTTTCACCGTTGTGCAATCTTACACGACTACAGGGCAGTGTCATTTCAAAACACTACCACGAACAAAGCTACATTATAGATCACAGGCATCCACCCTGTGGCAGAGATACTTGAGGGATTTTTAATATTATTTAGGTTTATGTACATGGTCTTAGAAATAGATTACATATTTCCAAATTGTTTCCCAAAGTTGCAGTAATTTCCAATGAAGATCTTTCTTTCCCCATCCTCTTCAGTGCTTACTAGATATTGACTTCTTTTTTGACTACTATAGCTAGCTTCTACCATTTATATTTTTATTTAGTTTGTTGTCCTTGGTTTCCTAATCATATTAGTAGTTTGTGCATTTCATTACTCTTTTTTAAGAACTGTCTTTTATGCACTTAATCCTATGCTTTCTAGGTTAGCAACGTCGGCTTCTTCTTTCTTACCTTTTCTCTTGCACTCAGCTCTTTGCCCCGTCTTACCTTAGCTTGCGTCTCTCAGTGTTTTCCATTCAAAAGGCACACACCTATTCCTACGGGTTTTCCTGGAAGTGCTGCTTTTACTATCCTGGCAGTTCAGTAGCTACTTTCAGACACTTGTCATCTAAACATCTTGCAATTTTCATTTAAATCTCCCTTCCAGTTCCTACAACATTTAGGCATTTGCTATTTGATCTCCTAATCATGACTTTTCTTTGTCTTTCTGTTATTGACATCTGTTTTCATGAGCCACAGAGGTGATCTGTTTTGTGTTGATTATTGAAACAATGTTGTAGTTTCATCTGATCCCCAGCTCTTGGAAATTGTTCCCAAGCATATTCTCTGGGCTTTAAAAAAATATTCTATGCCAGGTACAGGGGCACATGCCTTTAATCACAGCACTCAGGAGGCAGAGGCAGGCGGATCTCTATGAGATCAAGGTCAGCCTGGTCTGTATATTGAGTTTCAGGCCAGAAGGGGCTACCGGGAGACCCTGTCTCAATAAACAAAAGGCAAAAAAAAATATATGTAATAAGTGTTGGGGGCTGGAGAGATGGCTCAAATATTAAGAGCCCTTACTGCTCTTCCTGAGTATATAAGTTTGGTTCCTAGAACCCACATTGGGTGGCCCATAACCACCCATCACCCCAGATCCAGGGGGATTCCATCCCTCTGGCCTCTGCAGGCACCTGCACTCATGTGCACATACCCACACACAGACACGCATATACTCATAATATTAAAAAGTAACAATGAATCTTAAAAACAAAAACCATTGTGGGAATGAAAATTTTTCTGACACTTAGACCACAAATCTCAGAGCTGTTTTCAATTCTTTTTTCTCTCAGAAACATTCTCAGTTGGGTATGCCTGATTGCTGGAGCCATTGATGATAGTGGCCACCCAGGGAGCCTCTTCTGTTTATACACCGGTAGCAAGAATGACCCTTCCAATGTAGAACTCATATCATGTCCCTCAGCTCAACATCCTCCTGAGGCTTCCCATTTTTCCCACAATAAAATCCCTAGACTTTTCTATGACCTATAAGGAACCGCATGTTCTAGTCCCCTACCTCCTCCTGATCCCGTCTTACCAGTTATGCCCGCCTTTCCTCAGCTCCATGCTGCTCCCTCTGGGCCTTTGAGATCGCTGATATATCTGCCTGAGGTCTGCATGTACTGTGCCTGCCCTGCATACATGTCCCTTGGAAAGGCCTTGTTGGAAACACCTTCCACAATTACTCTCTTTACCACAGCACTCCAAACACCCCTGCTCTCCTGTTTCTCATTTTGGTACTTTCTTTCCTTGCTAGGACAGAAACTCAATGAATGCAGGGATTTGGTTGTCGCTTTTATTTCAACAACATTGATTGAACCCAGGGCCTTGCACATGGTGGACAGCACTCTACCACTGAGCTAGAGCTCAGCCCCAATTGGGACCCTTTCATTCACCATTATACATCAGAATTTAGTGCACTTGCAGGGGCTCAGCAAGCTGCAGCTGAATGGGGGAACTCCACTTGGGTTGGGTGTGCTGTCCCTATCATTTCTGTCCAGATTGCCAAGTGCATTCCTTAACCTTATCTTAACTTCTACTTGATGCATTGTAACCATGCTTATGTGTCTCCCATAAGGGATCTTACTCAGTCAAGTAATTAGTAATTCCAAAGGTTCTCCCTTGCTTCTCTTTAACCAGTTTCCTAGTATTCTGGAAATCTTACTGAGCATAAACTAGATACTCCATAGCTCTTTATTCCCCCACCCTCGTTCTCTTTATAACCGCAGTGTATCTCAGTGCTACATTCTGAATTACTTCTTTTGTATCATCTTCTAGTTCACCAATTCTCTGTTTAACTGTGGCGATTTATAGGATTTATTTTTGCTGCCTCTTCCTCCTGCCTCCTCCCAGTAGACCAGGCTGACGTTGAAATTAAAATCTTTCTGCCTCAGTCTCCAAAGTGTTGCAATCATAGACATTAACAATGAAATGCAACTAAGAGTTTGATTGTACAAGAATACATGCTAACAGTAATAGATTTGGAAACTATTCAATAGAACATAGATACTATGTAACACAAAATGTAACTACCCCCCAAAAATACACTGAACAGCTTAGTGTTTTGTTGTCTTGTCAGTGTTGTGCTTTGACTAAATAGAATTCACATTGTGTGTTTAGTTTTATAACCTTCTGTTTTATACCAGACACTATAGGGTGAATTTACCATGCCATTAAATAATCTTCAAAAGCGATTTTTTAAACAGCTCCTTAATGTCCCACCATATGGAGGTACTATAAAAGCATAAATCATTAAAAAATTTAAATATCTCTCAGCATAGATTAACATAATTAGGAAGCACAAGAGTATGAATATTTTTAAGGAAGTTGATGCTAGTTAAGCATTTCTATCCAAATACGGTGTTTATAGTTCACACTCAGTACATACCATTTACATGGCAGAATGCTCATTCTCTAGCCTGTTCTATGATATGTGTAACTTTACCAGCTGGATAGATATGAGATGTCATTTATGCTTTTTAAATGCTTTTTATGCATTTATGCTTTTTAAAATTTCTTGATAATTCTTCATTTCTAGTTATTAAATTTTATTTTCTACCAATATAACTCTAGGTTTCTCACTTTTTGTGGATTAACCAGAGAAACAAATTTCATATTTTCTGGTTTTAAACAACTTTCACTTTTTTATTTATTAAAATATTTTATTTATTATTTTTATTTTCTGTGTATGAGTGTATTGCCTGCATGTAGGTAGGTGCAGCTGTGCCCTGCAATGCCCATAGAGGTCAGAAGAGGCTGTTGGCTCCCCTGGAATTAGAATTACAGACAGTTGTTAGCCTTTTTATGGATGCTGGGAATCGAACCCAGGTTCTCTGCAAGAGCAGCCAGTGCCCTTAATCACTGAGACATCCCTCTAGCCCTACAACTTTTACTTTTATATCTAATTTTTCTTCTATACATGTTCTTTGCTTTTCTGACTCCTTAGGTCGATTGCTTAATTATTTAGTTTTAGCTATGTCTTGTCTGTTCACAGCCCCAAATGATCTGTCTTTACTGTCTCTATAATTATCACTGCTTTGTCTATATTCGGTAAGCTTTGAAATGAATACACTTACTTCCATTATTTCCAAGATAGGCTATAATTGGCTTTTATTTACCCTTTGATCCAGTAGTTTTTCCTTTTTGAAATTTCTAAATTTAGTGTAATTTTTCCTTAAATGTTTAATGCTCTAGTTTTATTGCATTTAGCTTTGAGAATACTTTTTCCTCTTAAGATTTTTATCAGATATGCTGAATAAACCAGCACATTTTAAAATGCCTCCCGGACATTTTCTTTTTTGAGGGGCATAAGGGCATATATATTAAAGGCATTTATAGTTACATAAACAAAGGGTTTTTTTATCTGTCATAGACTGAAATTGTATAATGTTTCTCAATTTATTTTTCTGTAGTTTCTGCTGTATCTAGGTTCGATGATTATATGATCTGTGACATAGGTTACATGCCTGGGATAGCTTTCCCACAGAGGATTCCTTTCATCATCAGCCCCAGATATTTTTCCCCAGATTACGGTTTCTGACTTGTGTGTCTTTCCTCCCCCTCCTTCTTCTTACCTGTCTTAGAAATTATGATTTTCTTGATCTTTATTTTATTTTCTAATAATAGGTATATGTGTGTGTGGAAGGATATATGTATATGTGAGTGAAAATGCCTGCAGAGGCCAGAAGAGGGTGTCAGATCCCCTAGAACTGTGAGCTGCCTGATACAGGTACTGGGATCTGAACTTGGGTCCTGTGCAGGAGCAGTGCATGCTCTTAACCATTGAGCCGTCTCTGTAGTCCGATGCTATTATTGCTTTGTGAAAGATTGTCTCATACACTAGAATTTCAATTTTTAAATCGCCATTTAAATTCCTGAAAATGTTTTGGTGATCCGGGTGTATTTGATTTTGTAATACAAGCTGTTAGGAAATTTTATGTACTTTTATCTGTTGCTACAAGTATTTGAACTTAAATTTGTCATATGCGTGATGTGTCCTTGCTTTTCTTTTGACTTCAGGTTTTATCAGTTTGTATATTATGTAGGTTTGAAAGATTTAAATCATTACATCAATTTTACTAGTAGTAATAATTTTGTTCATCAAATGCACATGAAAACCTGTATTCTCCCTATCAAATTCTGGAATGAGTTCTTAATGAGAAATTTAAGAAGTTACCTGAATTTACTGTAACTTTCTACTACTTTGTATTTACTAATTTATATTACTTACACTCTGGAATTATGATACCAACTTTAAAAGAAGTATTTAATTTACTTATAATTGACCAATAATAATGGTGCCTACGTGCAGTCCAGTGTGATGCTTCTATATCACACTGTATCTGCTTCAATGCAGAGCAATTGAATCAGACTAGTTAACAGAGCTATCACCTCAAATATTTATCAAGTTTGTGATGAAAACATTTTTTAAATTAATTTTAGCAATTATGAAATAAAGCATTATTTATCGTAATATTCTGTATTCTGTATAATAGATCACATGCCTCTTATTTAATTGACACTTTGTATCTTTTGTCAATAACTCCCCTTTCCCAGTCCATCCATCAACCTTTTGTGGTAAATTTCTTACTTGTTTATCATAAACATCTTTTGTAACTTTACATTTAATTTCCTGCCCATTTCACAACAATTATTCATATAATAAAAGAGTTGATTGGTTTCAGAGGGTTTTTCCATTTCCTTTCTATTTTAACTAGTGTTCTTAATTTCCCTTTAAAAAATAATTTGAGATTTATTTCCCCTTTTCTTTATCAGGTGACATGTATTTGTGTTTCCTGTGCTTTTTGGATAAGGAATAAAAATGGTTACTCACACCTGGTTGTAAGTCTAGCAAAATGTCTTATTAATTACTTTTTACATGAGCAGCCTGGATATCAGTCTCCTGGGTCCACTTCTTCAATCACTGCTCTGTACTGATAATGTCACTATCTTTGACATTAAGTTTTCCCATAAAGGGCCATGACCATCCTCATTTTTGCATACTTGAGAAGTAAGCTTCTTCCAGGGTTTTAAATTCACCATCAACATTTAAAACAGAATGAAAATCCACCCATACATCTACTCATTTAGAAATGTACTTCCTTGTTTCTCTTGAAATTCTTAAGAGGGTTTTTATGCCCCCCATGGTTATTTCTTCTTAATTAAGTCATTGGTGATACATTTTCTTGTTGTTCTAATTTCTGTCCTAGTAACACTTCTTTAAATTATCTTTCATGCCCATCACCTTTTCTATTACTTCTTCTTTAAATGCTGGGAAATCGTCCTAATTTTTCCTTTGTATTATTTTTCAGTGATGCTTCTGTTTGTCGTGTCTGATGTGCTTGCTCATTTCAGCCTGCACTTTGGGTTTCTGTGGCTACTTCCCTGTCACCTAAGCCTTCTTCCTAGAACAGCTTCTCTTTGCCATTCTGCCACTTCAAAGTTAATTATTTTCTTATATGTCTTTGAGGACAGCTAGTGGATGGCTTTGAACCTTTCTTTGAATTCATCTAAGTGCAACCTCCTGGTCTGACCCAACTGGAAAGAATTCATTTCCTGAATGCCATGTTGCCTGTTTTCATAGAATCCATAGTGACCCTGTGCACCCATAGCTTTTGTGTCTCATCTTTGAATAGGATTATTCAAAACATGCATGCTTTAGGGAATAGTCCTTGATTCCGACCCCCTCTGATTTGGTAGAAATCTCTCCTTGGAGTTTGAAGTGATTGCCTTAAGTGGGGTCTCTAGGAAGTATTCCTCCATGTGGATCTTTAGAAGTGAGTTTTGATATGCTTTTACAGATGTTGGGCATCTTGGTCAATCTAGAGAGTCATGTGGACTTTGGTTTTCCTGTGAATGGTGCTTTTCCATAGTACCATAGCTTCTCCGAAGCTCTTTGTTAGCCTTTTGTAAAACTTCATCAGAGAACTAACCGCTGTTTAAAATCCTCCTCTGTTTCTCTTAATTGTCTAATTGAGGCAGTGAAACACGACTAGATGTATTTTACAGAAGGAAGTTAAAGAGGTTAAGATAGAGAATGAGATTTCAGTCCTGAAAGGGCTAGAAGTCACTTAGTGGATCCAGCAACCAAATGGTCAAGAAGTGGGGGACATCTTTTTTTTCAACTTAAAAAAATTTATTGAGAATTTCATACATGCATATAAGGTGTTTTGATCAAATCCTTGCCCACTCCCTCCTATCCAACTCCTCCCATATCTCCCCATCACTTTTTTCTGGCAACTTTGTGTACTCTATTTTTTTTAATGGGGCTTTTTGCTACTCTAACATTCCTCCCCTCTGAAGAGGTAACCCTAAAATCTTTTAGGGATTATATAAGAGCTCTCAAATACTTTTGACGTTTTTGGCCTTTGGACCAGAGTATTTTGCTAAGAGCCCCAAGGGCTTCACCATCTCTCCAATCCCATCAGGGGAATATTTGTTTAAATTTTTACAAAAACTTTATTGAGAATTTCATATATGCATATAAGGTGTTTTGATCAAATCCATGCCCACTCCCTCCCCTCCAACATTCCCCCCTCTGAAGAGGTAACCCTAAACTATTTTAAGGATTAGATACAAGCTCCCAAATACTTTTGACATTTTGAAATTTTTTGTCTTTGGAACAGAGTGTGTTGCTAACAGGCCCAAGGACATTTTGGCTTTTAGCCCAGAAACTGGCTACTTTTCTTTGGGGTCCTTTTACCCTAACTGCCTAGCCAATTCCTACCTCATGTTCTTATCACACCATCCTCTGAAGGGGTTACCCAAATTACCATGGAGAATTGGGACACAGACTGCTCTGGCTTCTTGGGGGACATATTTTGATACAGCTTGATTCAACTAATTTGCCTTTGTCTTGTCTTCACATTCTGCTTCTACACTGTGTAGAGTGTGGGAGCTCATGCTGTTTAGATGCAGACTATGAGTGACGGGGAAGCCTAAGCATGGGAAGGTCATTTGAGCTGCAGACAACACAGGTCTCCTTTAAACAAAAGAGCTATTACCTACCAATTTCTGCTGCCCTCCAGTGTTTGAAAGTCACTGATACAAAATTCGGACTTTCTTGAGGTGGTGTGAAATTTAGCAAGAGGATAAAAAGAAATTACCCATCAGGAAAAGACCAGAATGGAGAGCACAAGAGGCTGGAGTGCTAGTGCAGAGATGTAAAATCATCTAAAATGGCAGTATAGTCAGCTCGTGTGAAAATGGTAAGAAACCAAGAGGAAGTGGAGCTGGTCCTGGAAATAGAAAGCAGTTAAGGTGAGATACAGAATTTGGATTTATTTCAAATGTTATGGGAAGTTTCTGGGGAAAGAGGATCGTAAGAGATGGATTACCTAATTTGATTAGCAAACAGCAAGATTGCATGTATTTTATTAATTTATTCATTAAGTAAATACAAATTTATCAAATGACCCCTACATTTCAGGTACTGTGATGGGATTCTCTCTTAGAATTTCACATTCCTCCTATAGGAATATTTTCATTATGTCCTATAAATTCTCTACTACAGACTAAATTCTGTGTGATCAGGTCTGAGTTTCTGCATATTTGAATCGCCTATGGGTTACATAGTCCCTGATTTATGGATCCTTTGAATAAATGCACCTATTAGATAAAAGACAGTTAACATTTTATCTGTACAGAGAGGTCTGAGGAATCAAGAACATTTTCTGAAGAACAGTTAAGATTGTCACCAGCATCAGTGAGTAGGGTTCCCTACTACTCGGAGAATGTTCCTTATTTTTTAAAAAAATAAGGCTAAGTCTACTGTCGTTCTGTGCATCTGAAATTCTGTCATGCAGATACCAGATTAACCATGCTGATATGAGATAACTGAGCTGATAACGAAGGGTTAGTGCAACCTCATGGCTAAAGTGTGCATAGTTCCAACAGAGCCATCTGTCGCTACTCTGGCTTCTACAATGTACGGTCTTCTCTTAACACATATTCAAGATTTTCAGGAGTAGAGCATCTGTTTTACTTTGAGGGAGCTATGATAAGCATCTGCTTGGAGGAGTGATCTGAACAGCATCAGGGCACATTTGTTTGCCATGTTATGGATTATCTCGTCTTACATTGTTTATGAATAAATCATGCAGGCTTGATAAACCAGTAACTACAACAGCATGCTTCATACTGGGTGTAAAGCATAAATTTATGGATTCATCATTTTTTCTTTCCTGTAGACACTAAAAAATTCATGTTTTAAGTAGGAGATAGCATGGATTTTGACTGTAGCTCAGCAGTTGGGTACACAGATTCCATAAATTCCTTTATCAAATTAGTGCCCAATTGACTGGTTAAGGGCCCTAATGTTTGCAACTCTTCTATTCTGTGCATCAAGTATTAGCCAAGCATAAAAAATTATAGTATCTTATAAAAATAAAGTTGCAGTAAGTATGTATATCTATGTATATTACATAAAGATTTACATGTAGGGGTTGGTGACCTGGCTTAGTTGGTAAAGTACCTGCTGTTTAAGCATGAAGATCTGAGTTCAGATCCACATCACTCATATGAAAAGCACGGCATGATGGTGCACATCTGTAATCCTAGAACTGTAGAAGCAGAGACAGGCAGATCACTAGAGATTGTTGATCAGCCAGGCTAGTCAAATAATTGAGTTCTAGTTCAGTGTACATAAACATTTCATAGACGAATCAACCATGACACGGAGCACAAAGATACCCAAAGATTGATCTGTGGATGTTTGCATTAAGAACTCTAATCTTGGGGCTAGAGAGAGATCTCAGTGGTTCAGAACACTTTCTGCTCTCTCGGAGAACCTGGATTTTGTTCTGAACACTTACAGGGCAGCTAACAACCATCAAAAACTCCAGTTTCAATGGGATCTCATGCTCTCTTCTGACCTCCATGGTACACATACAGTTGTGTAGACAAATACTCATACATGTAAAATATAAATAAATCTTTAAGAAAAAAAAAAGAACCCAGGACTGGAGAGAAGAATCACTGGTTAAAAGAAGAAGGAGCTCTTGGTAGAGGACCTAAGATTTCTAGTAAACTAACCACCATCATTAACTCCAATTCCTGGAGGTCTGGTGCCCTCTTCTGGACTCCACAGGCACTGTGCACACATGGTGCACTTACATATATGCAGGCAAAACACTCAAACATAAAATAAAAATAAAGAAGAACTGTAATCGTCATTCATTATCAAAGGCCATAACTGAACTAAAGAGAACCATTCTTCAGACAGCTTTCATTGTTAAAGCAGCTGTGTCTGCATGGCTAAGGCAACACGATTCTTTGTCCCAACTTAGTTAACATAAAACAAGCACACAGAAAATGAAGAAGTATTGAGCAATTATTTAAAAAAGACATAGATACCTTTAAACCTAAAGCACTAGAAATGAAAGCTCAGGGTGATTTTGGTCTGCGTTTACTCAGCCAGTCACAAGCTGTTCCCTTCTCCTATGGCTTTGGCTCCCTTTCCTTTGTATTTTCTATTTCCTTTTCCTGAGCCAGATGTGTGGATTTCCCTGTTGTGCCCAAAGACAGACTAGAATTTTCTGGAAACTGCCACGACTATCTGTCATCTTCCGGTTGTGCTGAAGAACAAATTCTGATGTTTCACAGCAACAGGAAGGCAGTTGGGGTTGTTGAAAGAAGGGCCATGCGGGTGGAGTTTCCATATGTTTCTCCTTGAGGAGAATCTGGGGCAGGGATTCTGGCATATTGGGGCCAAGGTATAGCTCTGCCCTATTTTCCCTTATGGGTTGAAAGAGCAACTGCATCAAGGATGGGTTAGCTTAGAGGATGACTTCTTCATCATGGTATGCCAGAGTTGGAAAGCCTCATTTAAGGTCATGTTGTCCTGCCTCCCATCAGAGTCAATGTGAAATGAAGTCTGTAGGAGAGGGCAGGAAAGGTTTTGTTTATAGAATAAATTATCTCCAAAAATTGTTTGCTGCCCTTCAAAGGGACATCGCTAACCACCCAGTATTGGTGAAATGGTGTGGAAAGTGGCAATAAAGGATATTAGTTCAACTTTTTACTTGATGCCCAAATTCCTTGGATACAAATAGAAAACCGTATCTATTGATGATACTGGATTGGTACAAAGTTTGGTCACACAATATTATTTGTGGCTAAGACCATCCTAGGTAAATCCTGAGCTATGCTCGTCACCTCTCCTGCAGGATCCCTAGATGGGGGTCTGCAGAAAGGCTGATTTAGGATGGAACACAGTGTTAACACTAGTCTGGAGCCTTAGGAGCACACTCTACCTAACACATACCCTAATGGGTTAGGGTGACTTCCAATGAAGGCTCTTTTCCCTTTAACAGCTCAGTTAACTTGAGCATGTGTGCTGGAACCAGAGCAGGTCAAAAGGCCCATTTTCACTCCGAACCCAATTGTGGTTGTAAATTTTAACATTTTTGCATCAGGACCTTACGTACCAGGTAGCAACAGATAAGAACAGAAGAGTCACAATGTGTGCCCATTGTGTGGTTTAGGTATGCTGGGGAAAGAAGGGCAGGTGCCTCAGACCCTCCTGCATAGTATGTGGAGGAGGAAAAAGTCCCTGAAGAGGGAAAGTAAGGAAACTGTTACTCTGGCTGAGGGATGGAAAGAATTTAGGGCAGCCACTTGATCTAATACAAGTCCAGTGAGTTCAACTATAGGAGCTATACTTTTGTTAGTTTTTGGTGCTAGATTTCAAACCTATAGCTTCGTGTATGAAAGGCCAATGCGCTACCACTGACTTATGCCTCTTGACATCATTGGTGTGAATAATTGTAAGGAAAGATATCCTAACCTGATTAGCTCCAAGTATACCTCCTCCTCTTCTTTAGGGTCTGAGTTGAAGGATTTGATAACAGCTGTGAATCTGTCTCAGAGATCACCCCTTTGCACAGTAGTCTGCCTAAAAATTATCTATTTTCTACTTTGTTTCTGATGCCACCCAAAATAAGTACAGTAGCTGAATTCAACACCCACATTATAATCAGGGCATGAGCTTGTCTTGAATAAATGGGTTCAGCCCTTCTTCCCACAATTTGTATTTAAGTCATCAAATAGATTTTGTAACTAAGCATGACCCAGCACATTGCCTTCCTCTGAAATTTTACTGTGGAAGCTAAGAAAATACTCAGTAACTACTTTATCAGGTTCTCCCAAGAAATAGTATGAAGTAAAGTTTAAGCTCCTGAACTGGGACTTGCCCAGCTACAGCAAGCAGTCTGCTCCTACTGCCATATAGTAGTGTACTGTGTAGGCCATTGGCTCAGCAGCATGTCTTAAGCCCTTTATGAAGAATTTTTTGCTTTGGAGTGAGGTATCATTTTTCATAAATTAGCCACTGAAAATGTGTGTGTGTGTGTTTGTGTGTGTGTGTGTTTGTGTGTGTGTGGTGTACAGTGAAGGCTAAGGAGAAGACTTTTGAGAATGTTGTACTTACACGAAAAGGGTGGTAGATATTTCAAAGGAAAGTCTGAGAGATGAATTTGAGATCTTGGAACTCAAATCAAACCCAGCGATCTGCTGTGTCTTGGCCACTTTCCTGTGGTCAAGAGATTTTTTTTCTAACTCTTGAAGGAAGATTATCATTTTTGCTGACATCACCTCCCTTTTCCCTTCTTTTTGCTTTTAAATTTCTTTAGGTTCTGAAGAATCCATCCTGTAGAGCAGAATTTAGCAGAAATTTTTGCTACTTGGATCATTTTCTCTAATTTAGGGAGAAAAACAAAGGCCATGCTGAAAAAAAATATATTTGGGTGGATGGTTGCCATTGTATTAATTGTGGCCTTAGCTATGACCTGAATGTTTTCTGACAATTCTGTGAATGCCTGGAGATGGTCTGAGTGACATCTCACTGTCTCCAAGAATTGTCAGGACCCTGGTCTTACATTCTTTCAAACTTGTCTGTCCTACAGACCAAAACATGCCGGGTACCAACCTATCAGAAGAGAGAATTTTGAGCTTCAAGTTTAAAATTTTTCCATTTTGTTTTCTTTCTGTCAATCTCAGCTCAGGTTGTGTACAATCGGCCCTCGCTATTTCTAGATTTCCAGTGCTAATCTGCCTACTCACCAGCAGTTGTACCCCACATTCAGTACTCTCAGCATGCTTTCTGCCATTCACAGACATGTTCAGAGCAGCGAAGCACTTGGCGTTTCCCAGTGCACGTGGGCCCAGCTGAGGCCGAACAAATGACTTTCTGCTTCCTGTTTCAGCTCTAAAGATGTAAAAAAAAGTATCCTTTCCACAGGGTCTGTTTGTAGCTACGGGTTTCACGGTGTGTTGTGCTTTTGGTTGGTGATTTTGCTCTTCGACATCACCTCCTAGTGCCAAAGTGCTCTGCAGTATTCCTGCGCAGAAGAGGCCACAATATGCCTTGCAGAGTAACACACATATTAGGTCAGCGTTGTTCAGGTACTAGTGAATGCGCTATTGGCATAAGTTGGATGCTAATAAACGAAGGGAATGTGTCAAGTAAATTCCCCTACACGGAACTCAGAAAAAGCAAGGTTGTGTCTTTCATGCATGGGGGGGTACATGAGTGTGGTGTGTGCTTATGTGCCTGCAGATGTGCATGCATGTATGTGTGCACACACGTAGAAGCAAGAGATGGACATCGGGAGTGTTTCTCAATCACTTTCCACCTTACTTTTTGAGACAGGATTTCCCCTGAATCTGGAACCCAGTTATTCCACTATACTGGCAATCCAATGAGCTCCAGGTATCTGTGAGTCTCTTGGCTTCTCTCTCAAGCTGGGGTAGCAGATGGATGCTGCTACATCTAACTTTTGTACAGCTGCTGGAGATCACAACTCAGGTCTTCATGTCTGAGCAGCAAGCACTGTACCCACTGAACCATCGCCACAGTCCAAAGTTGCATCTTGATCAACTGACATAAGTGTGTGATCACAGGCCTTCAGGAACCTAACTTCACATTTCTGCTTTAGAGCATTGACTCAGAATGTTCTAATTCCCCCTTTGCCACGACTTTGTAGACTATAACTACCATAAGTGGTCAAGATTCAACAGTAATTGTTTTTTTTAGCTATAAGGATGGTCAACATTAGAGACTGCCTATCCTGGGGAGGTATTAGATACTGAGTAGACAGCATATTTCCTAAGGAAAATCAGTGTGTTCTGTCTCAGCCCGGAACTCCCCTAACAAGCCTGATAGAAACACAGCATTTTCTAGGCCATTTCACTTGGACTGAAGCTTATTTTCTTTCACACCCCTATTGCTTTCCAAAAAACTGGCTGTTTAATTAAAAAAAAAATTTGGCCTCCCTGTTCTGTGTACATTTGCAGTCTGAACCCCTGTGGAGGAGAGCCACCCCTCTCTTCCAGACAAGGGTGGGTTGTTGGGTTTTACGTTCCATCTTGACATTGCAATAAATCTCTGGGGCTCCTGCAGCAGCCTGCATTGGATATTAATACTGTTTTCATTTCTAATAGTAATCAATCTTTAAAGAACATGCTGGTATTGGTTAGTGACATGTAAACATTTAGATGAATATAAAATGTCTTATTGATAGCTTATTTGCAGACATGTGTATTGATATTTAATCAGAGTCTGTTTTTTGGTTGATTTGGCCACCATGCTGTGGTGAACACATGATGGAATCATCAAAGGAGCACTTTTATTCTCTGCTAGTCATACCATGGGATGGATGGCTTGGGGGAAGCTTGAGTTCTTTCCTTTGGCCCTAACCAGCTATGTACCTGTCTTTAAGGAACAGCCTCAGCTCTACATCCGTTGTTCTTTGGAACTTGCCCTGTGATCATCACACTATGGAATGAGTCTGGTCAGGTACCTAGCTGCCCTTTGGCCTCAGAAGTCTTGACTCTGAAACTTCTTTGGCTATGATGTTTTCGTTATTTTTTTTTTTCACTCAGAATTGGGGTTCTTAGTAGGCACCTCCAGAAGCAATCAAAATATATTAATAACATTTGGTGTTTAACACACTGATAAGGCAGGTTTCCTCAGCCTGTAAATCTAGCCTGAGACTTCGCAGCCCACCACCCCTCTGATGGTGAATTCCAAGTGTCAACACAAAAGAGCAGCTAGTCTGTAAACTGTGAAAGTTTTCTCTGGGCCCTGCTAAGAGCCTAGCCAGACACACATCTCTTACTCCTTTTGGTAAATAGATTCAGATTTGGTATGATTCAACGAGCTAAAAAATATCCCTACTCTGAGCTTGTCTCTGCCTGCTAATTGCATGAAGCTTAACAGATCCTCCACATACACCACCAAATAAGGACTGGCTGGAAATCAAAACCTCCTTGCCAAGCACTTTGGATTTTGCAAAGGAACTGTAATGTTTCTGGAGATGTTTATTAATGGAAATGGGGAACTTTGTAGACTAGGGTGAAGTCCCACAGATAAATAGCCTGTTACCAGTGTTTATTATTTTTGACTCCAGGTTTTGAAAGCTCTCCACCCCCATCCTCCCTAAAAGGAACTTTCTCCATCACTGTGGACTGATTGTGGGCGTGGGGTTCAATACCTTGTGGAGAAATCCAAATAGTCACACAGAATGTTAATAAACCCTGGCTTTTGCCTTTCTGTTCTGTGTTACTCTGCCCCCAAATACAAAAGCTAATTAGTGCATCCAAAGAAGCGTTAAATGGATTTCATGCTGTTTAATAAATGCTTTACGTGCTTTGGTGCCATTGCAAAGTTTGTAGTTGAGTGAGGGTGGGGAATGGGGAGAGAAAACTGTTGGGGTGAGCACCTGAGATTACGTTTGTAGCGCAGGCCCATTTTGCTTTCTCTCACGTTTTCCTCTTTCGCTTTCCTATTATTTTCCTGGGCTTTGTTCACCAAAAGCTTAACTCGAAATGGTCTATGCTCTGAGCGGTCAGAAACCACAAGTGACTGATGCTCATTGAGAACTTACTTTGTGTTGTGGTTTGAGTATGAAAGGTTCCCTATGGCGCCTTGTACTTAACCACTTGGTCCCCAGATGGTGGTGCTGTTTGTGAAGGTTGTAGAACCTTTATTGAGTGGAGCCTCTAAGTTAGAAGTTAGACACTGGAGGCAGGCCGTGGGGCTTTAGAGCTGGGCCCCACTGTCATTTATCCTCTGCTTTCCAAATGTGGGTGTAATATGATTCTAGCTGTTCCTTCTACCACGCCTACCCTTTCTGATGCTTTTTCTCCCCCACCATGATGGATGGCTTCCCTCTGGAATCTTAGGCAAAAATAAATAAATAAATAAATAAATAAATAAATAAATAAACCAAAACCCACCTGCCCTCCTTTAGCAGTTTTTGTTGGAGTACTTTATCAATACCTAAGACACTTTGTGATGAGCCCAGACTGGAACACCCACATCGGAGGTGAAAAACTTCACACTTTCTGAAGGGAGATAGAACACGTGCTATCTGCTTTGCAGGGTAGAATCTTAGTGTGATGTTTGAATCCCCCATAGCTTATTCCTTATTGAGTCACTGGTCTCTGACATCTGTCTTAGAAGCTGGTCTTTATTGGCTTCCACAGCTGTGGTTGTCAACCTTTGTCACACAGTCAAATAAAAAAGAGAGCATTCAGACACTTAAGGAAACAAACCCCTTGTGTTCAAGTTGCACCCTTTGTCAGTATTTTAAGAACTTTAGCAGTAGAGATGTTAAAACTGGGGTTCACACCCAGAATCTCTGAATCATTAAATCCAGCATTCAAAATAATTGTATTTCATATATATAATTTTATGTGTATGAGTATATTGCCTGCATGTGTGTAAGTGCACCCATGTCATGCAATACCCATAGAGGTCAGAAGAGGGCTTTGGATCTCCTTGAATTGGAGCTACAGATGGTTGTAAGCTGCCATGTCTGTGCTGGGAATTGAACCTGGATCCTCTGCAAGAGCAGCCAGTGTTCTTAACTGCTGAGCCATCTCTCCAGCCCATAAAATACTGTATTTCTGAAAGTTATTGCTAGTCCAGAATTACAGTGGAGGAAAAATCATCCTCCACCAGTTAAATCAGAAGCTCTGAGTGGCTTCAGGATTGTTGTAAAGTCTTCTGGTGACTCCAGTGTCCCACTGAGGTTGAGATACATGTTCCACAAATTCCTGCCTAATGTATGCCTAAGGTAGAGACAGATTGTTGTGTATCAGGAATTCCTATGATTATTTCCTGTAACTTTGCTGTTTTTCTCCATAAATAGCAAAAGTCTTGCAGATAGGAACTAAATGTCTTTAATATTTTTAGAATCTATTAGAAGGCCCAGCACATCAGCACAGAATGAGTGTACAGGATCATATGAATTGCATTAGCCAAGGACATATGGAAGGATAGGTGTTGGGAAAGTTTGGTTATAACTCTAGGAATTTTGGTCTCTCCATTCTCCAAACTCCAAAGGAAAGTTCATGCATTTGATGTCTCCTAAATACATTGCATGGTGGCCCTCTCTCTCCTCGTCCCTCCCATAATGGAGGACAAACTTTTAATGTTTACTCTGAAGAGAAGCAACCTGCCAGAGTACTATATTTAGAGTCAGAAAACACATGTTCCCATCCTAGCTCTTATATCTTTACTATTATGATCTTGGAGACTTTCCTTAATTCCTTTTAAGTTTCCATGCATTCATCGATAAAATAGGGACAGGAACAGCTCCTTCACAGATGTCTGGAGGTTAAATGAGTTTGTGCTTAAAACAATTCTGAAGATACTATAAACCCTGGCAGTGGGATGTGGTGGCAACACTTTCAGTCCCAGCACTCAGGGGGCAGAAGCAGGCGAGTCTCTGTGAGTTTGAGACCAGCCTGATCTAGATAGGGAGTTCCAGGTCAGCTGGGGCTACAGGGAGACCCTGTCTCCAAAAACAAAACAAAAGCCCCCAAATGATGACATGTTTATAATCACATTCTATCAAACACACCTTCTCCTGGAGAGAGTTGTGGTAATCTTCGGTTGAATGGAACCGTAAAGGGAAATCAGCAGGAATTTTCATTCCATCCCATCATCACAGTATGCGAATGGAAAGTGACTAGGTCTGTTCCTCAAAAGTCCTGCCCAGTGGAACATCTCTAGAAAGTGTCTGATATGGATGGCGTGGCCCCGGTTGAACATCACTGCTGGTGAACTCTCCTGAAGCATCGTCCTGTTTTCACATCATTTGGAGGTAGTAGACCATCAGCACCCAGATTTCTTTAACAGCTGTTTGGTGTCTTCAGGATGTTGCTTCAGGGACCCTTCCTAATAATTAAAGAGGTCTCACATCTAATGGTTTATAGCAAATATTCTTCCCTGTACATAGCATGTCCTAACTCTAGATCCCTAAGTTTGAGAGTGCAGTGAGATTGTGAAGTAAAGCTCCTGGTGGATGGGTAAAGGGAACAGAGATCCATGAGCCAGGAGAGCTGGGAACTTGCCAGCCTATGATGAGAGGCTCTGCCCTCTGAGAAACACTGTTGTAAACTTCCCTCCACACTCAAAGGGTGGTTCCCAGACTTACCTGGGCACTTGAGTGCTTCTGCATCAGAATCTCCTTTGGGGGCTGGAGAGATGGCTCAGCCGTTAAGAACACTGGCTATTCTTGCAGAAGACCCAGGTTTGAATCCCAGCACCTACATGGCAGCTCAGAACTGTCCCTAACTCCAGTTCCAGGGGATCCAACAGCCTCTTCTGTTCTCCGCAGGCACTGCACGACACAGGTGCACTTACCTACATGCAGACAATACACGCATATACATAAAATAAAAATAATAAAATATTTTTAAAAAATTCAATGTGATCCATGTACACATTAATATTTGAAAAGAATAGAAAAGTCTCTTGGAAACAAACTGAGAATTGTGAGACCTGACTTGATATTATTTTAGTTCCATCTGTGTTCCATTTCTTCTCATACAAATGTAGAATAAATCCTATTCTTTTAGTAAGCGAGAAATTGACATATACAGAAACCAATAGACACTGTCTAGCGGTTTCCTGGCCAGAAATCCACCCTTCTCTTCCTCACCCAGATCCTCTTTAAAACTCTGCTCCTATGTCGATCACTTCAAGTTGCTTTGTCGCTTTGAAGTTTGGCCAAACAGCTAGAGGTCCTAACTGTGTCCAGTGCAAGTGATACGAATTGGTATTCTTTCCCCAGACACCATTCTCCTGATATCCCAGCATCATCCCTGTCAAGAGTGGTGGGGAGGGCAATCCCCTGCCTGGACTGGCCTTTTAAGCGGGCCTGATTCAAGAATTCAAGCCTCTTGGCCACCGAGAACCTCATCTAGACCACAGCCATCTCCGTTGACTCAGTGCATCCTGCCACGGATGACCAGGAAAGCACGTGGGAACAGTGTGGGCTGTGGAGCTCTGCAAGTGCTCCCTATAGTGCATAATTAAAGAAAACACCTGTGTGGTTGCTAAATCACTTCTCACTGTTCCCCTGTGCAGATGCTGTGCTCATTAACCTCACAAGTGCCTCACTCCTTCCACCCAACTGAGGCAGCACACAGAGCAGGAATGCAGGTCCCCTGAAAGGATCTCATAGGGTTGATTTGTTATGAGTTCATTGGGCCCCTTGGTTGAGCCTGCTTCATGTTGGGACGGGTGCTGGGCCTTTTTCCTTCAAACTTCACTTCTCTGATCAGCACTTCTCTGCTCCCAAAGAAGCCCCATCCAAGAGGCCCAGAGTTGAGGGAGCCAGAAAACCTTAAACCACAACCTCAGTTCTGAAATTGTGGGCCAAATAGGGTCTCAGAACAAAACAGCCAACAACAGTAAGATGAGATGCAAGCGGGGCCTGTGGATTTTGTTAGAAATGCGGGGACTAGAAATGACAGTAAATCAAAAGATGAGGCTGTCATCCCAAAAGGGCCTCTTCCTGCTGCCGAAGTTTATGGAGTGCTTTGGTTACCACCAGGACCTTGTGGGACCCTGGCGGAGCAGACCAGAGTAAAGAGATTCCCCTCCAGCAGCAGGTGGATAGGTACCTGGATTCGGTGTGATGACAGGTTCCCTTGGTAATTTCGTGCTTCCAGGGCAAAGCAATACTTTTCACTGGGAGCTTTAGAGCATATGAGCAGATGAGTGAACAAACCCCAGAGACCCAGTAAAGGGGAGTTCTGGATATTCCAGGGGTGCTTCAAAGGAGGGGAGCTGTGTTCTGAGAAGTACAGACAGCTGTAGATCCAACGTGGCGACTTCATCCTCTTAGAACCTTCATCTCTGGCTGAAATTATCCTCTCTATGTGGGGGTTTCCCTTATTATCTATCTCTCCAGCTAGAATTGATCTTCTACAAGAGCTGGGCTCTACTGTCCAACTTGTTCACAGCCCTATCTTTAGTCTACTGCCTGGCACATAGAAACTGCACAACGAGTGTACTGAACCAGAAAGGGAATTTATTATTGTTGTTGTTATTGAGTGCTTCCGTTGGGGTACATTTCTTTATATCTTGGTGAACAGTAGGTAAGAAGATTGCTTCTCTCCATGAGGACAAATGCTCATTGAAGATAGGGAGCTAGAGAGCTGGCTCAGTGGTTTAGAGCATTGGTTGCTCTTGCAGAGGACCCAGGTTTGGTTCCCAGCACCCACATGGCAGCTAACAACCATCTATAACTCCAGTTCCAGGGGATCCAACAGCCTCTTTTGACCTCTGGAGGCACTGCACAACACAGGTGACTTATATACAAGCAAGCAATACAGTCATGCACATAAAATAAAAGTAACAAAATATTTTTAAGAAAGAAAGTCTTCTGCCTCTCCAAAGAAGCTGTATTGATCCTTTATTTCCTCTAAGGAACCATAGGACTGGCAAGTTGAGTGTTCCAATAGACAGTTCTTAGTAAACATTTAAAAAATTTTATTTTTATGTGTATGAGCATTTTGCTTGCATGTATGTAAGTTGTGCCATACCTGTTGAGGTCAGAAAGGGGCTTTGGGTCCCCTGGAACTGGAGTTATAATCAGTTTCTAGTCATTATGTGAGTGTTGGGAACTGAACCCAGGTCTTTCGTAGGAGCAGCCAGTGCTCTTTACTGCTGAGCTAGCTCTCCAGCCCTGATAGATGGGTGCAGGTGCTTAGTAAGTGTTCACTAAGTGGGGAGCTGAAGAAAGGGAAGTGTTTCTAGCTTATAGTGCTGGAAGTCACAGGCACAGCACACACAGTTCATTTTTGTTGATGGGCTGTGATGGAGATGTGCCTGAGTCATTGGAAAAACATTGGGGAGCAGAGTGGAAAGGTAACAAGAACTTCCTTGGAGAAATTATGTCTAGTATGAGACCCTGTCTGGAGGTGACTGTAGGGAAGAGTGTTCCAGAAAGAGAGATGAGTACTATGCTATGGAGTCCAGATTACCTGGAAGTGTAGCAGTTGCAAGTACAGAATTGGAGTGGACACATGATGAGACATTGGAATGGTTTGGTACCCGGCCAGCATGTCTATAGCAAAGGACTTAGGAGAAGCACTCAGTAGTAGAGACAGGTTTCTAAATTGAGAATTCGGAGGGCCTGTGGTGAATTCTGGGACAGACACAATCGCTGGGCATTTTAACCCAGGCTTGTCTTTACAAATAGACTTTTTCACTGTTGCATTTCTTCAAACTCATCTGTTGGCTGTCACCTTGTGAAGTTCTTTGAGCAAAATGAAATGCAGAGATGGGAGAATGTGCTAGCCTCAGACACCTCCATAACTTCCCAAAGAGCATTCCTATTTAAACAGTATTGAATTAGAAACCTGACACATCATAACATTTCGGCATGATCCTCAGATTTCCATTTTACTTGTTTCCCCTTCTTTATTGGTGTCAGAGGAAATGAGTGTAACCTTTGTGTGTCCACACTCTCGTGCGTATGAGCATCTCTTAGGGAGCATGCACCAGAGAAAAGGCGCATGTGATATGCACTTGACCTTGGGCATAGGAAGTTCTCCATGCTTCCATATGACTTAGTAGACACGTGAGCACAGAAGTTGGCACGAGTGAAGCTAAGGTATAAATACATTGTTTCTTAAAATCAAAGAGCCGAAGCTGGATAAGTTTAGGATTAGTGTTTTTCTATACAGGGTATTTGGTGACTTATTAGTCAATGCTGTAAATTCTCATTGTTATACTAATTAATTGAAGTTTTCTCTTATACAGATACTTATTATTTGGCATTTATATTTCTCAGAAAGATGTATAGGAAAAGGAACCAAGCTTGTGGTATCTTGGTGACTTTGAGTTGAAAGTCCCAGAACTCAAGCAGCATTGTAGATGGACATCTTTTCATGGTTCCTTCTGACCTCCACTTTTGAAGTTTATGTACATTGGTAATTAAAAGCCAGTATCGTGTCTGTTCCTGGGGTGATGGACAATTTCTATTTAATTGTATCTCAGTGATCTCAGGTGTACAATTAGTCAGCTCATCTCCTATGAAGCAGAGGCTTTGTAACCGCCAGTACCATTTGCGACTGTGGGTATATGTGCCTCAAGAATTAAGATTCATATACAGGCCCTGGTTTCCGTGTGAAATGAGCTGAAATTTCTAAGACCTGACAGTCGTCTTCTTCCTCTAAGTATACTCAGGCACCACTTTGTTCTTTGCTGACCTTGTAGCCATCACTATTGGCTGGTGACTGCAGTTAGTAGCTATTTGTCCCTCTGGGGCAACTGATGAAAGAGGAACTGTCATCCTCATCAGTGATCTGGTTGATTGTGATACAAGTGGTCATGATAGAGGCATGTCAACAACATGTCCAAAGCTACTCTAGACTACTTCTCTGAGGCTCTGTCTCCAAGGACCACTTCTGGGAAAAAGCAGATGAGTTCTCTTTTTAATAATTTAATTTTATTTTTTAAATATTTTATTTATTATATTTTTTAGTTTATGTGTATGAGTGTATTGACTGCATGCATATAAGTACACCTGCATTGTGAAATACCCAAAGAGGTCAGAAGAGGGTGTCCAATCCCTTCCCTTGAAACTGGAGTTATAGACAGTTGTTGGCTGCCAATGGATGCTGGGAACCAAACCCAGGTCCTCTGCAAGAGAAGCCAGTGTGATTAACCACTTAGTCATTGCTCCAGTTTCCAGCTGAGTTCTCTTGACAACAATAATTTAATAAAAGAATTAATCAAGCAGGTTAATGCCATAGGCAAGGTAGCTATAGACATTTATTTTCTTACAGTTGTGAAGGCTGGAAGATCAAGGTGTTCACAGGATTGACTACTGAAAGAATCCAAAGGAAAGATCTGCTTAAGACTCTCTCTCTAGCTGATAGATGGTCGACCCCTGTGCCCCCCTCAAAGTTTTCTTTCTATATATCCGGGATTGTGTCCAATCCCTTTTTCTTACAAGGATACCAAGAGTATGAAGTCAATATACTCCAGTGACTTAATTTTACTTTAATTACTGACTTATAGGTAGTATCTCCAAGTGACAGGTACATTCTAGAATAGAGTCATGAGTGGGTTGGGAGAGGAGGGAGGACAGGCAGAGAACAAAAACAAAATTTGTTTTAAAATGCCACAATGAAATGAGTCTAATACTCTGTATACTAATTACATTTTAGTCTTATTTTATGTGTATGAGTGTATTGCCTACATGTACATAGGCACACCCATGTTGTGCAATACCCATGGAGGTCAGAAGAGGGTGTCGAATTCTCTGGAACTGGAGTTATGGACAGTTGTCAGCCATACTGGGTGTTGGGTCCTCTGCAAGAGCAATCAGTGTTCTTAACCACTGAGCCATCTCTCCAGCCCTGCTAATTAAATTGTTTTTAATGAAAAGACATTGAACTAACAGCAGACAAATAATTTTTTTTAATGTGTTACATTTTCGAGAATTTCATACAATATATTTTAGCATAGTCAGCCCCCCTCTCTTGTCCACACCCCTCTTAATGCCCATGCTCCATTTCCCATACTCTGACTTATATATTACGGTATATTGAATCAAATGTGTGTCCTCAAATGCACTCTAGGGCAGGTTCATCCACTGGAACCTTGTTAACCTATCTAGTGTCACATCCTTGAAGAAATCTGATTGTCCCTCTCCCTGCAGCTGTCAGTTGCCAGTTTGCCAGCTAAGGTTGGGGCTTCTCACCCACTTCTCCACTTTCATGGTGGGATCTTGTCTGGCTTGAGCTTATGTGGATCTTACACATGCGTTCACTATTGATGTAAGTTCATATGAGTAACTTCCCAGCTATCTGGAAAACTGTTTCCTTGTGGTCATCCACCACCCCTGGCTCTTACAATCTTTCTGCTTCCTCTTCTGCAATGATCCCTGAGCCTTGGGTGGCAGAGATTTGATACAGATGTCCTTTGCAGGGATAAGGACTTTGTAGTCTCTTTTTCACTGTACTTTGGCCAGTTGTGGCTTTCAGGGTTAGTCACCATGTGCTGCTTGACGGAGCTTCCCTGATGAGAGTTGAGAGAGATGAAATAATGTTATTTCTGCCCCCTGTCCCCCGATATTTCCTGAGCCTTAGGTGTAGAGGTCACCTTGTAGATGTGTCATCTAGGGCTGGAGAGCCTGCTCAGCCACTAAAGGCTAAAGCTAACAACCAAAACATCAGGAAAAGTTATTTATAAAAAGGAACATCAATAGATTAATTTTAAGGTGGAAAAGGTCAGCTGATAACAAAGCTGGGCATCTCTACACAGTCAGGAAGGGAACACTGAGATAACAGAGCTAGCCCTGGCAAGGATTATTCCATGGGACTGGTGTGGGAACCACGGAAAACCAGAGGAGCACATCCTGTCGGTATCCTTTGGCTTCCAGATCCTGTTGCAGTGCCCAGTGGAACAGATGCTCTCAGGTGTCTACTGGCAAAGGAGAAACACAAACTGTATATCACAGCCCCATTGTCACAGAATACATCAGGGAAGGATGAATCTGAGCTATGGAAAAATAACTTAGTAATGAACACAATTCTTTGAGCTCACACCTTGCTTGCTTTGCTTTAATTATTTAGCAGCTGATCAATAACGAATATCTAGTGTCTTCACTTCTCTGGAGGTTGGAGTCAAACGGATGCATAATTAATTCCACTATAAGGATGTATCAAATTTTACTTAACCAGCCTCTTATTGTAGCCATTTGAATTAGTTCATCTTTATGCACGTTCCTATGTGAGTGTGTCCAACCTCAGTGGTCTGTCCTCCCATCCTTCTTTGTTTGCAGCTGTGTCTCTTGATTGTTGCTGCTTATGTCCAAGCAGCTAGTCTGTGAACTTCCACGGAGTTTCCTTTCTGTCACAGGAACACTGGAATTACATGCATGCTACTGCAACTGGCTTTACAGAGGTCGCTGATATCCAAACTCTGGTCTTCAGACTTGTGTAGTAATCACCTTACCCACTGAGCCACCTCCCTGGCCCTCTTAAAACCTGTACTACTAGACCCAAGCACAATTGTCTATGCCTGTAATCTTAGCACTTGAGAGGTGGGAGTAGAAGAATCAAGGGTTTAAGTTCATCCTTGGCCATGCTGTGAGTTCAAGGCCAGCCTGGGCTACATGACACTATTACAAAAGCAAAACAAAAGAAAATAAAAATTTGCCTCAGGATCTACAAAAAAACCCAAAAAACAAAACAAAAAAAAAAACCTGTACTACATTGACATCTAAGTATGCATCTTTAATTAATCCCTGATGATTGGTTTTAGAAGTGGAATAACTATATTCAAAATGAGTATTTTAAAGTTAAAAACTTTTCTAAGTTACAGAAGTCAGAGATGATGTGATTTCTTCTATCCTTTAGTACAATGTAGTAGATGATAATGCCCTGGAATATTGAGTTGAGGGGAAGGTAGAAATAGTATCTACTGAGTGAAGTAAGAATGGGGACATGGGGACATAATTATTTCACAATGAAGCTGAACCTTGCCTTTAAGAAATCATTTAAAGGTAGAGGAACCATTAGCAGCTGTATCTGCCACAGCTGGTGGAGACACCATGTTGTTCCTTGCTTTGAATGCAGTTGAATTCTTAGCAGAACTAATTTTATAAAGCATTCCTCTAAATAATCCAATTTTGCTTGGTGCTTATGGTTGGACACAGGAACAGGCAGGGTTTGCATCAGTATTTATGGTGTGTAGCCATGTTCGAATCACTCCAGCCGGAGGACATTGCTATAAATCTGAAATGATGGTCATGTTTTTGATTCCTTCTTTAGTTTCCGAATTTCAGCCTTTGTAATTAAAAATCTCTACCATAAAATAGTAGTCTGTGACAATTTTATGTTCCTCCTGAGATGCTGTGATTTTCTGGGGTAGGCCTGGCTTGGTTCTCTGTGGAGGATGAGAGTCTAGAGGGTTCTGAGCTGAGTGCTTGAGGCCTATCTCCTTGACAGAAATTTGGCGCATTAGTGTGGGTGTTACCTTCAGAAAACCTGAGCCCAAGCCTTTGCTGGCTCCCTGAAGACAATTCGAAGAAAACTATTACTCCTTACACTGCTTTTCTTGGGCTGGATATGTGTACTCAGTTTTATAAGACTAAATAAATTGATAAATTCAGCTGATTCGGAGCGTTTACATATTCTTTCCAATGTCAACAGTCATTTAAATTATCCTAACTTTATACTGAATCTCCAAAATCCAATTACTAGCTAATAATAATTGTCAGTTTTACTTTACACCTTTAATGATAGGTCACAAGGGACGTGTAGCAGAAGGGATTAAATCGCTGTAGACTGCAGCTATGCCCAGCCTTAAATTACTCGCCTCTTATCTCTGGCTCACAGAGCCACTGTGTGTTCTGTCCCTATTTTTTGCTAAATAGAATAAATGTCACCAAAATTAATTTCATATCCTTTAAATTAGCTTCTTAGCATGATTTCTCACTTCAGTCAAAATTTATTTCTTCAGAAATTTAATTTCCTTCTTCATCTCTTTTATTTGAGAGAACCAGACTGTTCCGGAGCAAATGTCTTTTAATCACTTGCTGGCAAGTTGGGAGGCTTGCTTTTCATTAATAATTGCTGACCCCTTTAGGGGGAGTGTTGGAGGATATTTCTGTTTTATTTAAGCTGTTGTATGCTTTTAAGTAGAGCAGAGTGAGATCTTCCTGAATAGTCATGGAGAAAGCTGTGAACTTTGCACAGACCAAGAACATTTTTTCCACATGAGGGATGATTCAACGGGGAGCTGGTAATTAGGCAGTTTAGTTCTTTTTACTACTTTTTAATCATTTCCAGGTATTCACCTCCGACAACAGCTATCTTTTAAGTAAGGCATGTGTTTGGAAAAGACTATAGGGATTTTAAAATTAAACCTCTCACATAACATAAGAGAACACAGAGGGGTTGCCTGATTCTGAGATGTATCCTAAAGACATCTTGATAGAACCCAGAACAAAGTCCCTCTGCTCATCCACAGAAATCCAGGGCATCGAAACATTGCTGAGAGAGAGAGAGAGAGAGAGAGAGAGAGAGAGAGAGGAGTCAAGGAGAGATTACTTTCCAGAATGACCCTGTGACGAACTCCTTGGCCTGCTTCCCACAGGAGGACTTTGAAAAAAGACCCAACTCTTCCACCTATCTGGATATTGTCTTAGAGCATAGAAAACGAGGAAATGATTCCTTGAGGAGATTCATTAAAACACAAACGGAACAATGAGATTGTGTTCTACTTGGACCTTGATCATTCCTCTTCCTCCCTCCCCATCCTAATTTAACAGAAACTCCACTGGAGGCAAGCGTGACCAAGACGATCATGCTCCTCTCCCTTCAGCCCTCAAACAAGGGATCCAATATCTTGCCCAGAAGCCAGGTTCTCTCGTCAGTTCTGAGTTAAACAGATTCAAGTTTGGGCCACAGAAACCAAGAGGTCAGGGGCTCCTTTGTCTGCCCAGTTCCCACTATTGGTGTAACCCCAAGAGAAGCAAGCCAAGGATACTGGGGCCCCATCACTCTTGTCTGCATTTGATTGTCATATGGATGGAGGTTCCACCTTAGGAGAAATAAGCAGAGAAGTCCACAAGAACAGAAAGCTTTAAAACACCCCTCAGAGGAACTGCCTTTCTTTAGAACACTATGGGGAAGTTCAAGGTTAAGAGAACTCTTTTTAAAGAATGGAGATTTGGTCAATAAGCAATTACGAGGGAACAGCCATGAGTTCAAGTTTACCAGAGAAAACTGCAAAAAGAGCCAGCTAACAAGAACTATCCTTTTTTCACCACAAGCCTTGAGGACTCAGAAAAGTGCTGCTGCCTGTGGGTAATTCAGTGATATTAAGAATATTCATAGGAATGTGCAACCATCATCTTCCACCATCACTGGAGCCGTGAAAAAAGGAACTCTACATCCCCTCTCCACAGAAACAGTGAAAGTTAGAAGTTGGTCAGATGCAGTACCAAAGCAGTGAAAGAAAATTATGTCAATAATCTTTTTTTAACTCTTACCGAAACTTTATTGAGAACTTCATACATGCATATAGGTGTTTTGATCAAATCCATGCCCAGTCCCTCCCCTCCAACTCCTCCCATATCTCCCCATCACTTTTTTCTTTTTCTTTCATTTATTTATTTTTGTGGGGCTTTGGGTACTCTAATATTCTCCCCCTCTGAAGAGGTAACCCTAAAACCTTTCAAGGGTTAGATATAAGCTCCCAAATACTTTTTGGCCTTTGGAACAGAGTATGTTGCTAAGAGGCCCAAGGACATTTCGACTTTTAGCCAAGAAACTGGCTACTTTTCTTTGGGGTCTTTTTACCCTAACTGCCTAGCCAATTCCTACCTCCTATTCTTATCACACCATCCTCTGAAGGGGTTACCCAAATTGCCAATGGGAAATCGGGATGCAGACTGCTCTGGCTTCTTCCATGCTGAACAGGGATGCAGGGTGAGGCAATTGGAGTACCCCTTCAGTGGGTCTACCTAGAAGACTCCCAAATTACATAACTCAACTAGAAAAAAGTCAGAACAGGGTAATTTTCAAATGTTCATGAGAGTCCATTGGAATTTCTTGACAAGTGCTTCCAAAAGCATCCCTCTATTGGGTCCCTCCTGATTTTTCTTTTGTCTTCCAAAGCTGGACTCTAGAGTGATGGATTCAGGATTTGCTTTCAGGTATTTTGATAGCTGTTGGAGTGGTTAGAATCAGTGTCAGTTCCCTCTCAAAGGCTTCTAAATAGGGGGTGTAAACAAATTTATCCATCATTTTAGAACAGTAGCTGGTTGTCTCCCTTAGCTACAGGTGGGCACTACAGTATTGGAAACTAAGATTTAAAGTCTTACATCTGAGTAGCACTTTCTGGTTAGGAACAAAATCATCAGTGAGAAATAATTGTCTCACTAACTCTTTATATAAGCCTAATGTCTGGGAGGTGTACTCCCTTGAACTCTTAAGTATACTGACGATGACTTTACTCTTTGGTTATACTTTCCTTTTGGGTATTTAAGAACATACAGTTGGCCCAAATAAATCAATTTATTTTTACCAGTTCCATCTATGTGAAGATAAGTCAAAGGTCCTGTTTGACCGTGTCTGGCTTCACTTGGAAGCATGAGTGAGATGTTTCCTCTGAGTTGACCCTGCTCTTTGTAGACTGGACACTAGTTCAAGTCCATCTCGTGGGGTCTCCAAGGCCTCCCTGAACAACAGGACAGGTAGCTCACCACAGTTACAGGACATTTTGAGAGATGTTCCATAGTCCCCTAGAACTTAGTCAACCTTGGAGGGCAAGGGGCAAAAACTGTCCTTTAAGTCCCTCTTAAGGACAAGTATAGGCCTCAAACTATGGCTTTTAAACATTCAGTAAGGTCAGTTCCACCAGTCTGGTACTTTTAATTATCATATGCTATATAGATAAGGCTTGGATAAAAAACCAAATATTCTCAGATAAACTTTGACTAGATATATATTTTGTTCCTTACACTAGTTGACTAAACTATGACCATAGACATTTTAAGATTATGTGTATATTATTTTTGTCTCATCCTTTATATATCATAAAAAAGCTACACAGACCTTCATCACGTGCTTAGGCTTTCTCGTTTTTTTCTATTTTGTAAAATATCTCCATTCCCATATTCTTTTAATGTCTTTTACATTTTCATTTCCTTTTAGAAAAAATAATTATGAGACATAATAGCATTAGCAAACAAATTTTCCTTCAGTTGTGAAACTTTTTCCTGGGGATGCTAAGCAATGCTTATTCCCTTTTAAGGTTCTAGTATCAAGCCAATGTTTGATTAAAGTTTTGCTGGGGAACCAATGAGTTTATTGAGCTTACTTACTAAGATAACTGAGGGGTTGCTGAGGTGTATGTATGACCTGAGGGTATGCACACTGGAAAGCCTTTACCCAGCATGCTTCATGCCTTCTCTTCCTAGCCTTCGGAGGTTGTGTACTTTAGCCCTCCCCACATCCAGGAGGCCATGTGTGATTAGGGTCAAATTACATACAGTTGGCTGCGAAGAATGGCTGGACAATCTGGTGAGGGTCCAATGACCCTACTTGGCACTCCTTTAATAAATGAGCACAACAAGCCCAAAGCCCAATTGTGACTATGTTTAGTGATCATGCTCAGCTGAAGGCATGATGATGGTAGTTATTTCATGCAGAAGGGACTGCTGTATAGCATCATCTTATTAAAAGGACCTGGAATTTAAAAGGATTTGGTGCTAGG
>NW_008352659.1:4671971-4686023 GCF_000622305.1 Nannospalax galili | reverse complement strand
CATAGTATTTCATGCAGAAGGGACTGCTGTATAGCATCATCTTATTAAAAGGACCTGGAATTTAAAAGGATTTGGTGCTAGGACCCACATATAAGGGAGAACATACATCATTTGTTTTTCTGAGTATGTGTTATTTCACTTAGTACAACAGTTTCTATCCAGCAAAACTATCTTTCAAATGTGAAGGTGAAATGAAGGCATTTCTATTTAAACAGAAACCACGAAATCTCTTTGCCCACAGACTTGCCTTATAAGAAATACTATGTGAAACTGTTTAAGCTGAAAGCCAAAGACTCCAGACATTAACTCAAAACCACATGAATAAACAAAATGCACCCTTGATAGTAGTACGTAATAGAAGATAATGTAAATGTGTATGTCTCCTCCTTTTTCTTTCAACTAATTTAAAAAGCAATTGTAGGCAAACTAGAATTACCATATGATTCAGTGATTCTACTTCTGGAATCTCTGTGCTTTGATCAATTAACCACATCGACGACCAGGACAGCATACGACATTAGTGCAGTGGTAGCACTTTTATCTTGTCAGCAATTAGCAGCTACCTAATTGAACTAAAATCCATTCAGTGGGAGAAAACTCATGTTTGGTACTGTAATCATAGCCAAATATATATCACTGGAGGGGTCACAGATCTTAGAGCAAACCCCAAGACTGTCACATCCCTAGACTAATGTAACTTCTTATGTGCAAAATAATGTATCCTTATATTTACAGACAAATATCACAGCCACTGCTCATCCAAGAAAAGCTTCTTTTGCTCCAAATGGAGTCTGTTACAGAGCACCACAACTGCTCACACACAGACATTGTCTGTGAATTGCCCAAGTCTAAGTGGCACATCTACAATGAAACCTCTACACCTAAGGCTCATTGGCCATAGAAGAAGAGGTAAAGAAGACAGTAATGAATATCTCAGTTCTCAGGAATGGAGCTCCCTCATACAACAGAAGCCCAAGAACACAGAAGGTCACAAATGGCAAAAGTATAAAGATTAAGAGTCTAAATTTTTAAAGATATATTGTACTTTTAATTATGCATGGGAGGGGCATTTATGTGCATGTGAGAGCAGGTGTCCAAGGAAGGCATAGACATCAGGATCCCTTAGCGCTGGAGTTATAGGTGATTGTGAGCTGCCTGACATGGGTGCTTGGAACCAAAGTCTGGTCCCACGTACTCTTAACCATTGAGCCATCTCCTCATCCCCTGAGTTTGTTTGTTTGTTTGTTTATTTATTTATTTATTTATTTATTTAATTATTTGTTGAGGAGTGGGGTGCGTGCATACCATGGTGTATGAGTGGAGGTCAAAGGACAACTTGTGCAAATTGCTTCTCTCTTCTACTGTGTGGGCCCTAAGAATTAAACTCAAGTCACCAGGCATGGTGGAAGGTGCCTAGACCTGGTGAGCCATCACATCACCCCCAAAGCACACACTTTATAAGAAATAAAATCATTTATTAGAGATAAAGATGGATATTTTGCATTGAGAAAAGTCAATCTGGGAGGTATAGGCAACAATTACAGCAATATGCATATCTAATTTACAGGGACCCCAAAACATGAAGGAAGACTCACAGACTGGAAAAAAGCTTCAAAATCTTATCTTCTGTGATTATGAATAAATAGGCAGAATATCAGCAAAGAAATGGAAGACTTGACCTAGTAGGTGTCTGACTTCCTACCCAACATCAAAATACACAATTTTCTCGATTCACACACAATATTGAATTTAACTGGCTTGGAAGTATAGAATATAAATTCTCTGACAAAAATAGAGTGAAAACAGAGCCTGGCATGGTGGTGCACACCTTTAATCCCATCACTTGAGAGGCAGAGGCAGGTAGATCTCTGTAAGATGGAGGCAAGCCTGATCTAAATAGCAAGTTCCAGGCCAGCTGGGGCTATAGGAAGACCAAAAAAAAAAAAGGTGAAAACAAAGCAATAATCAGAAGAAATTCAAGGGTTTCACAATTATGCAGACACGAACAACCCATTGCTTCAAAGAAGGCCATCAACAATATAAAAAGAAAACTCATAGAATGGGGAATTGTTTTGCAAGTATGTGATAAAGTAATATGTATATAGAACACATAAATCAATAATAAAAAGGCAATTAGGCAATTATCCCATTTTTAAAATGGACCAAGGATTTGAATACATATTTTCCTAAGGAAGACAAACTAATGTCCAATAAACATACTGTCAGATGCTAAGCATATTTATCCATCCGGGAAATGCAAATCAGAACCACAGAAATACTACTTCCCATCCAATAGAATAGCTGTAGTAAAAAGAGAAAATAAGGGTGGGCTCTGGCGGCATTGTAGCCCTTATCCATAGCTGTTGGAAGTATAAAGTGGTGATGCCACTTTGTAAACCAACCTGGCATTCTTCAGATGATTAAACATTGAGCTACCATCTGACTCAGAAATTCTACTCCTAAGTGTATCCTCAGGAGAATGGAAACATGCCCACACATGGACAAAACCCCTGCCCATGAATGTTCTTCAAAGCATTCTTCATAATATCCCTGAAGTTGAACTAACTCTGTCTATCCATTGATGAATGGATAAGTATAATATAGCAAATCCATCCAATACAGGATATATGGCAATTGAAAGAAATAAAATACTGATTATGCTACAATGTGAGGAATCTTGAAAGCATCATGCTAAGAGCCCAGCACAAAAGACCACATGCTATATAAGGCAAAATATCCTTAACATACTGAATTTTATTAGATCTCAATAAGGCTTGAATTTAAAAAACAGAAAACATGATTGGAAGCCTATATTTGATTTTTCCTGTCAATGAATTGGGACGATTTGTTTTTATTTCTGGTCCTCAATTTTTTGGAACTAACATGTTCTCAAAGGGAGGTACCTGACAGTATGATATAGGGGAGGGGACGTTGTCAGTGATTATGATGAGAATAGGGCTTCTCCTTCAAAGAGCCAGCTTGGTGGGTGTGAACCCCCTGTAGCCACCTGGGCCCCATGCCATGCTCAGAAAGCCCAGGATGAGTTTACCTCGCTGCTGTTGCCACTATGAGTTTCTTCCTAATTTCTGAGTAAGGAATCCTGAGTCTTCAATTTGCACCACAAAGTATTAGGCAACTCTGATCCTTCAGACTGAGTCATTTGATCCTCTACAGTGTACAAGGCAGCCCCACACAGTGAAGGACCACCCTGTCCCGAAGTCCCTCTTGAAGATCACCAATGACTAATGAAGAGCCAGCGTACCAGAACCTAATCTGAAAATTTCAAGAATAGGAAAGCTATTTTGATTTATTTCATGTCCTTAAAGGAAGAGATGAAGAGCCTAAGGCAGATGGGGATTGTGCCCCTCATTTTGTTTCTTGAGGCTTGTACTATCCCCTGTGGAAGCTTAGATGCCTTCTTCCTCTTCCTCTTCTGTGAATTGTCCTCCCAAAATGTGACTATTGCTTTAACTTATTTTACTTCGGCTTCTAAGGGACTCGTTAAGAAATTCCAGCTCAGTAGGCTCTGTGGAAAAAACAATTATGATTCCTGAAGAGTATCTGGTGAATTATAAAATTCTAAACTAAGTACCTACATTGTTTTATTTAATTTTCCCATCAATCATTTAGGTTGATTATGATTATCTCTACTTTACAGATGAGGAAACAATCTCGAAGAGGTTAAGAGAGAAAACTTAGAAGATAATGGTGTAGCTTCTTTTTTAATGTCGTCCTTGACTTTTTTTGCTGAAACATTTTAGGTCTCACAAGAAGAATTGCTGATGGAATACATTGTTTCCCATTTATGCCATTGAAACAGTGTTATTTCCATACTGCACTAAGATGCAGACCCCTAGACTGATGGTTTGATACTATACATAAGACCAAATTACTGACAGGAAAGAGAAATTTTTCTTCTGAAGTCAGAGACTGTTAGAGTTGGAAGAATTTTTTAAATTAATTCATTCATTTTTATTATATATATATATGTGTGTGTTTTGCCTGCATGTATGTAAGTGCACCATGTGTGTAATGCCAGCAGAGGTCAGAAGGGGGCATCAGATCTCCTGGGATTGGAGTTGTGGATGGTTATAAGCTGTCATGTGGATGCTGGGAACCGAACCCTGGCCCTCTACAAGGGCAGCCAGTGCTATTAACCATTGAGCCATGTCATTAGCCCTGTTGGAAGAGATCTGAAAGCACTGCTCTATCACCCCGCATACTCTTCAGGTTGTGACTGTAAGGCTTACATGGTTGTGTTATCTTACCTGTGCTCACATAATTGGTGTGTGGCATTGTGCCAGGAATTTAATCTGTGAGGGAGTTAAGTAAACTCATCAGTCTTTCCATGTGTCCGCCTCATCTCTGGTCAGTTTTGCCTAGGTGGGATAAAACAATTTGGTGGTGTGATAGATTTATTCTTCAGTGCAAACTATCTTGCATGGGGCTTATGCAGTCTGTGGATATCCTGCATGAGGCAATTAAAAGCTTTTGTTCCCTCTTTAAATTACTTGGCATTGTCTGCTTGAGCATTTGGCTTGCACAGGTTCAATTCTATGTAGATTGTGAAGAGAGATCATTTCTCAGTAACTGACAAGAACAGATTATAGACAGTCACGTGTTCAAAGGAAGAAGTCCCATCTCTGGGGTGGTGACTAAGTGGGACAAAGATAGGGATGAGATTGAAAATGAAGCATGCAAGTCAAAGGAGGTGTTGTGATTTTGATTTCCAGAGTGAGTTACAATGGAGAGATGCTGATCTAGCTTAGTGTTCTCCAGTTTTGAATGGATTTTTAAGCCATTTCATAAATTAATATGGATCATGAGGACGTCTGGCTTTATTTCTCCCTTCTTTCTATTACTCGGTCAAGTGATATTAAGACCAGGAAGTGTGTCCCTTTATATTCAACTGTACCATTTGAAATACAGAAACAAAATACAACATCCAAACTTGTACAGGAGCCAGGCATGGGGGCATCCACCTTAATCTCAGCCCTTGGGAGGTAGAGGCAGGAGGATCTCTGTGAGCTAGAGGCCACCCTGGTTCACACTGTGACTCCCAGGTGGGCTGTGACTAGGGAGGGAGACCCTGTTAAAAACCAATCAACAAAAAGACAAAAGAACACTTGTAGAGGAGATGCTTTTGAGCCTGTGTGGATGCTACTGCAGACTTTTTCTCCTTAGTCTTAGGACTCCAGATTAGGACTCAGCAAAGGGCCTCAAGTGGCCTTTTCCTGGCCTGGTTCCTCTGATGAGTGAACTCAGCACATTTTTTGACAGAGATAAAGACTGGCTTTTAAAAGACCTTCTTCAGAAGGCATAAATCTCTCACAGCTTTGGAGTTATAAACTGTTTATAAGGCAAACTTTATGTTTCTGCAGCCAGAAAACTTTCCTTCCCCTAGTCTTGCAGATCTCACAAAGAACAGTGGACTTGTCCCACAGCCCTGAGAAAAGGAGGAGCAGCTATAGGGTATGTGTCAATTGACCAAAGGCCTCGAGTGTGAGTTTTAGGGCTTTGTTTTTTTTAATCCCCAATTGTCTTTCTTTGTGCACTGTAAATGAAAATAGTTTCTTTTTTTTCAAGCTATTTTTCTGCAGGCCTAGGCCATCCCATCAAACCACGGATCTTAGTTCATAGGATCTTTTTAAGACATAAACACTGAGTTTTTCTCATATTTATTAAGGAGATGACCCTAACTTCAGCCTTCCTTACTTCTTAAATTGTTGAGTACTGTAAGTCACCCATGCATCACCTCTGCATTCCTCTGATTGACAAAAAAAAATGTCCTAATTACTTACATGTTTTTATCGATCTCAAAAATCTGTATTTCCAAGTGATTTCCTTCAGGGACCTTCATGCTAATGAGAAATTATAATCATCCTAATCACCACCTCCACTCTGTGTCTCCTTTCTACTTTTTTCTTCTTGTATTTTTTAGCTATTAACACGACAATCATATGCAGTTCAGACAAGTGAAATGTCTTTGATAGGTTCTCGAACTTTTCTCTTATTTGATGTAAAATATATCATTAAATGTTTTTGGATATTTTTTAATTAAAGTAGTAACCGCATATTTACTTGTGTGTAAAATGAGTCAGGGTGTAGTTCAGTGAGTACCCAAAACAAACAGACCTGGAACTGGTAACTAAGTTATCAGCACACCCAAGCCCCTTTTGTGTCTCCAATATTACCTCTGTCTACCAAAAGTACAGGTATGTAAGTAACATAACATTCAACACTTCAGAGAAGTGTCCTGCTGTTGAACTTTACATAAACGGATCTATGCCGATGTGACCTCAGTGAACAGTCTCACATCTGTCTTTCAATGTATTTATACAACTCTGCTGGGCAAACGTGAATGGTTTTTGCGTGTGCAGAGAATGTACATATGTTCCATCTGCACATAAAGCCAAAGGATTTTTAAACAGTTTGCATGACCTTTAGCAGGGTGTGGGGATTTCCAGCTGCCCTTCCTGCTTACCAACAGGTAGCATATGGGCCTGGTTCATTTTAGCCCAAAGAGGCTGTATGCAGTGGTAGCTTCTTACAGTTTTGCTTCGTAGTTTTCTCTGTTGACTGAAGTTGAACACTCTTTGATATGTTTTCTGACTGATCATCCTCTGTTGTTAAGTGACTTTTCTGTGTATGTCCAATAATTTCACTGAACTGTTACTCATCTTAATTGCTAGACCTAGATTTAGTTTCAGACTAAGAAATGTCTGAATTTCTCACACAATAACTTTCATTTTATTCCTTTAACCTAGTACTTTAATGAACAGTAGTTCTTAGTTTAAAAGTGCTTTGATTTATCTTTGCTTTCTTAATAAGGAGGGATTTCAATATCCTGTTTAGGGGATAGAGATGGCTCAGCAGGTAACGGTACTGGCTACTGTTACAGAGGACCTCAGTTGGGTTCCCAGCACCCACACAGCAGCTAACATTCTGTAACTTCAGTTCCAGGATCAGATGCCCTCCTCTAGCCTCCATGGGTATTGCATGTATGTGGTGCACTTATATATATGCAGGCAAAAGTATTCATACACATAAAATAAAAATAAATGAATCAAACATTTTTATAAAAGTATTTTATATATTATTTTTATTTTATGTGTAGAAGTGTATTGCCTGCATGTTTTTAAGTGCACCTGTGTTGTGCAATGCCTGCAGGGCTCAGAAGAGGGCATCGGATCCCCTGGAACTGGAGTTATGGACAGTTCTTAACTGCCTTGTGAGTGCTGGGAATTGAACCTGAGTCCTCTACAAGAGCAACCAGTGTTCCTAACCACTGGGTCATCTCTCCAGTCCCCTCCCCCCGCCAAATTTTTTAATGTTCTGTTTAAGAAATCTTGACTTTTAATAACACTTATCTATTGAGTGTTTGTCTGTGTTTGTGTGTGTGTGAATCTGGTACCCAGATGATGAATGTGTGGGGGTCAATTCTCTCCTTCCTGCCACTACGTGGGTTCCAGGGATCAGACTTGGGTCATCAGGCTTGGCAGCAAGTTCCTTTATCCACTCAGCCATCACACCAGCCCTTGACTTTGTATGATTTTTATGACTTTTTTTGTGATTTGTAAAAACAGCCTGGTGACACTTGGATAGGTCCCACGATGCAAGTTTTTGTTTTCTACAGGAGGCAGGGTATGAAGCAGGGGTAGTAGGGGCTTGTAGCATATGTGGGACAAGGAAGCAGCACATTGGAGATGTGGGGCTGGCTTATGTATGTGAGCAGGGTGGGCTTAGCTACATCTCGCATGATCTTTGTATGACTTGAACTTATGTAATTTCAAGGTTCTGTGATGTATCCTGAATTATCTGGTACCCAGATGATGAAAGTTGGTGTCTAGTAGCTTTGGTATGTGAGACTCTGATAAGGCAAAGTGGTTGGAATGAGGCCTTAATCAGCTGCTCAGAAACAACTGACTAGGTCATGAAAGGATTGAAATAAAACACCTGTTAAGAGATACAATCAATGTTGTATCCTTTGTTTTTGGCTCTATAGTCCATTAGTGCTACTTTTTTTTTTGTCATCTGGGTTCAAGGTTCATTTACTTGACAGGACTATCCAATGAATTTAGCACTATTTATCCAAAAGTAATTCTCTTCACAACCACAATTCACACGTTCATTGACCTCTCTTCCTACCAACAACGCAATGTATGAATTTCCTCTTTCCTCTTTATCCCCCCCCCCCCCCGCTTTCTCCGTCTGTACTCCTCTCCTTCCTCTTCTGTCAGTCCCTACTCCACGGTCGTAGGAATTCCTAGCTGTTTATCTTTTAGAACATTTAAAGAACATTTGTCAAACTCTCAAATTTTCAATTTCCTCAACAAATATATTATTTTTTTATTATTTTAACCAAGAAGTCATGCTTGAGACCAACCAAACTACACTCTTCATTTTCCATATGTTTCTGAATTTCAAAAATAGATCATTTTCATTTCCCTTGAAGAACTAATATTTCCTTCAGAATAGGTTTACAGGTAATTATGAATTAGAGTTGTTTGAGAAAGTATTTTTGTCTGTACTGTGGAAGGAAAACTCAGTGTGATATAGAAATCTAGTTTATCCCACTGTCTTCCTGCCTGCGTGATTTCCAGTGAAAATTCCTCTGTCCTGCTTTTCTCTTATTTCTCCAAAAGGTTTTCTTTTTTCCCTCTCTGGCTTCCAGGTTAGGATACATAGGAGGCAAGTAAATGAAACAGATAGACAAGGCACACACACACACACACACACACACACACACACACACACACACGAGCTCACCCTGAGCTATCCTGGGACTCCTCCTCCTCCAGTTCTGCTTCCATCTCCTTTCACTTCTTTGGCAGATGCTGTATTATGTATTTTATTCCACAACTTTAGTTACAGATATGAAAGAATGTAAAGAGTATTTATTCCATCCATTCCAAAAGCAATATTTTGAGTATTGTGTTACAACACTATGGTACTTATTAATATTCTCTGGGACATGTTGATTTTCTTTAAGCCCAGCCCAGCAGATGCACACTACCAGGTCTGCCTTGACTCTTGCAGGTAGAAGCTTCAGTGTCCCTAAGCTTCTGGGCCTTTGCTGGACCTCTGGGGTTTCTCAGGGCATGCGCCATGTGCGGTTTTGATTAAAAGACTACCTTTTGCCCTTTGAATTGCCTTGGCATCTTTGTAAAATGTTGGTTAATTATATGTACTTTAGGATATTTCTGAACTTTGTTTTGTTCCTTTGAGCTAAATTCCTATCTTGGTTCGATTACCAGACAGGCTTAACCTCTGTAGCTTTAAATCAACTCTTAAATATCTCCAGAGATACTTAACCTTCTCCAAATTATCACAACTCTTTTGTGTTTATACATAAATTTATGAATCAGTTTGGCATCTGATGAAAGTTTGATTTATTTGATTGATATTGTATTAAGCCTATAGGTAAATTTTGGTAGCACCAACATATTAATATTATTGAACCTTCCTGTTCATATATATATTACATTTATATTTATTTTAGATCTTTTTTATTTCATTCAGCAATATTTTATAGCCTTCAGTTTTTAATTGTTTCCTCAGTGTTGGGGAAGAGCTCAGTGGGTAAAGTGCTTGCCATGCAAACTTGAGAACTGAATTGCTTATCTCCAGTATCCACAAAAATGGCAGTTCGGCATGGTGGCCCCATCTGTAATTCAAGCATATGGGAGATGGAGATTGGATTCCCAGAGCCAAGTGGCAGCTAGATTAGCCTAATGTTCAAATCCTGGGTTCAAGTGAGAGACTCTACCTCAGTTGAGGACAATTAAGGAAAGAATTTGCCATAAACATTTGGCCTCTGCACATACAGGCACACTTGCAAGCATGCAATACACACTTGCATACACACTACATACACATACAACATATACAAAAAATAGAAAAATAAATTAACTTTTTATATATTGATTTTGTATCTTGATATCTGAGTAAGCCCCTTTTACAAATTCTACTGTTTTTTGTTTTTATATATCCTATTGTTTTCTTGTTTTCAATGTATATTTTATTATATTTTTGTACATTTTTTATAATACATCTTGATCACTTTCAGACTCCCTCCTGCATCCATACCACCCAGAACCCCCCCACCCCAACTGGATTTCATGCTTTCTATCATATATGTTAAAGCCTTATTGAGTCAAGTTAGTGTACCTAGATGTCCCTCCATGTGAGTTCATCTACTGGAGTCTAGTCAGCCTATCTAGAGTCCCTCCCTTAAAGAAGATCAACTCTCTCTCACCCAGCAGTAATCAGCTGTCAATAGTTCCTTGCCTAAGGTTGGGGCCTGCTACCCATTTCCTCAGATCTAGGCTGGATTTTTGTCTGATTGAGTTTACATGGGTCATGTGCATGCTGTCACCACTGCAGTAAGTTCATATGAGCAAGTTCCTAGAGGCCTGAAAGCCTCTGTTCTGTTATGTTCATGTAGCAACCCTGAGTTTTAAAATCTTTCTACCCCATCTTACGCAATGGTTCCTGAGCTATAGGTGGGTGAGGTTTTGTATAGGAGTCCTATCCAAGGATATATACCCTGCAGTCTCTTATTCTCTACACTTTCTCCCTTTGCAGCATTCTGTGTGCATTGCCCTCTGTTGCATGAGTAATCTCTGCTGGTGAGAGTTGGGAGATGCATTAGTATTTTCTCTACGCCCTGTTCTGCTATGTTTGATGAGCCTTGGCTGTAGAGGTTCCACTGTAGATTGTCACTTGGGGCCGGGCGTCTCTCAGACACTTATTCTCTGTAAGTGACCAGTTGTGGAACTCTGTCGTAGTCTCCATCTATTGCAAAAAGAAGCTTCTTTGATGAGTGGTGTCTGATACACTGCTCTCTAAATGTAAGGATCCATATTTAGCATACAGTTAGAAATTACATTTGTCTAGGGATATGACAGAGGTGGGCTTTTCTCTAGGATCTATGACCTCTCCAGCCATGTGCATTGGTTATATTTACAGTGCCACCCATGAGTCCCTTCCCATTGAGAAGGTTTTAAGTTCAAATACATAGCTGTTGATGACCCCCAAGATAAAAGTACCTCTACTGCACCAATAGAGACAGTTTGCTGTGCCAGCCACTGGTGGTTAACAGCCTTTGGAGCTGGATTCGATCCTTGATTGATTTTCTCTTTTAGCAGCTTGCATAGTATCCTCTAGAACTATGAGAGATAGTCTTTGAGGAAGAGGATTCCAGGTCAGTTCTAGCTCCATTGCTCTAAGACCTGTGTCAGAAATATGTCCTGCCTTCAGCAATAGGGTCTTACTTTCAAGTTCTGGGAGGTAACTGAGGGTTGTGGTACAAGTCCGTGTTATTTTGGAAGTCTCTTGGACCACTCTGACCAACAACTCGAAGAAGAGAAGTTTCTCCTGTCTGGCTTTGTGTTTCTTGTTATATACCTTCAGGTACACACATGCACTCGTGTTCAGATATTGTATCTGGAGAGTTTTCAGTAGGCTTTTGATTGAATAACTTTTCCTCTGGTTTTTCACATTACCTAAGCTATATTTCTCTCTCCTCTCTCTTTTTCTGTCTAACCTCCCTCCAACCTCCCCAGTTAAAGTACCTCCATTTCCCCCTTGATAATACCCGTCTTCTGTTACCTCTCCCTCTTGAGCTCCGTCTTCTCATTTATCCCCATGGTTACTTGTATATCCTTCCCCCTTCTCAGTTGAATTTGCCCATTTCCCCTTTGGCAACTGCTGTTTCCTAATCTCCCCCTCTCTTGGACTCTTTCTTTCCCTGAACCTCCAGGTTCCTTTCCATTTTCTTGGCCCCTGTGGTTACATCAGGATATATACTCTCATAGAAGAATTTGTCGCTGAGGTCGACAATTTTGCTGTTTGATGTAAGTGTGGTGTTACAAAGTCTTTTTCTATTGTGTGTATGTTTTTCTTTGTTTCCTTTTCGGTCTTTTTTGAGACAGCATCTCCCTGTAGCCCCAGCTGTCCTGAAACTCACTATGTAGGCCAGGCTGGCCTTGAACTCACAGAGATCCACCTGCCTCTGCCTCCCGAGTGCTGGGATTAAAGGTATGTGCCACCACATCCGGCTTAAAATGTGATTTTTTAAAAATGTAATTTTAAAATATGATTATATTTTATATCTGTTTCTTGCCTTATTGTATTAGAATTTCTCACAGTAAGTTGAATAGAGTGGTAAAATGGACACTCTTGGTGTGCTCCTCATCTTAGGGCAAGTTTTAACTAAATATTCATGTTCTGAATTGTATAATATTGAATTATTCATGCTGCCCATTCTCTCTTGAATGAACTTTGATGTTTTGTATCTTTTGAGAACTTCTTCCTCTCCGTCTTAGTTGTTGAAATTATTGACATAAAATTTTCATACTGTTTATCATTCTTTAAATTTCTGTACAGTCTGTGTGATGGCACTTTGGTGCCTGATGGTGTACAGTCTGTAGTGATGGCACTTTGGTTCCTAATGTTGGTAATTTATTTCTTCTCTCATTCTTCTCAATGAGTCTAGCTATAAAAATAATATTTAAGCTCTGCTTCCCTGGGCTGCAGGGCCTGCCACCCTCTTTCCTGGACACCTGGGCTGACCTCTCCACCTAGGTGGACCCAGTTCCTTCTCCAGGTCCCAGGGAGCCCTCTGGGCCTGGTCCTGTCCTCACCTCCCTCTGCTTCCCTGGGCCTGCAAACCCAACAGCCTCTCTCGTCTCTCTTCCTGGGTAAGTTGATCACTCCCTCTGCACCTTGACTCCCCCAGCCTCCTTCACCCTAGCATGTCCCCTGCCCATCTCTCCTCCTAGCCTGGGTCCTGTCCCATTCCTTGTCCTGGTGTCCCAGACAACCTGGGGAAACAATACTGCTCCCTGATCCTTTTCATCCAGACCAACGGAGTGCCTTCTCTGGGCCCCAGGAGCACTGCTTCTGGGACTGGCTCCACCCTCAACTCCCTCTGCTTCCCTGGGCCAGCACCACCCACCAGCCTCTTTCTGGAACACTGGGCTGACCTTTCCTCTTCTTGATCTTTTGCATCCAGACCAACCCAGCTCCTCAGTGCAGTCCCCAGGAGGCCTTGGGCCTCTTCCTGCCCCATCTGCCTTTGCATCTCTGGGTGGCATGGCCACCAGCTGCCCTAGACCAGCATCTTTCCTGAGCCAGGCTCTCAGTCCAGTCCAACCCCCAAATTCCTGAGGCCAGAATCGTTCCTGGAGGGATCCAGACCTTAGGAGAAAGCCTGAGAGCATCTGATCCTCATCTGACTTGGGCCTCTGTGGGAACTCCTGAAGACAAAAGTAATCCGGCCACTCCAATATAAAATCAAAAGAGAGAACTGGAAGCTCAGAGGAACCAGCTTTTCATGCACAAAAATTAAACTGCAAAGACACGTAAAGTTCACAAAAAGAAGCAGACCTAAACTTGAAGGCTTGAATCTCACACAAGAATCAGAAACTACAAAAGAAATTCACATTTCAAAATCACAGAGAAAAAACAACATGAAAAACCAAAAGACCATATGGCCACCAAATACTAATAGGCCTCTGGAGGAGTACAATGAGAACCCACTAGAGATAATGCAGGACATGGAACTCAAAAGAACAATTATAAACATGATACAAGAATTCAGTGAATTTAAAGAACACAGAAACAAAGAAATCAAAGACCTGAAGGAAGATAGGGATAAACTTCTGAATGAATTCAGAAGAGTTAGAAATATTGAAGACTACTCAGGCTGAAATGGAATATGCAGGAATTGTGTGACACCATAAAAAGACCAAACTTATGAATCATAGGCATACAGGAAGGAGAAGAATCCCAAGATAATGGCATGGACCAGATCCTCAACAGAATCATGGAAGAAAATTTCCCAAAATTAAAGAAAGACATGCCCATACAAATACAGGAAGCATATAGAACACCAAACAGACAGGACTAGAAAAGAAACTCCATGGCACATCATAGTAAAAACACTAAGTGTCCAAAACAAACAGACAATTCTGAAAGCTGCAAAAGAGAAACAACAAGTCACATAAAGGTACTGGACAGTCAAACAATCTTGAAAAAGATGGTGAT
>NW_008352659.1:4669305-4669801 GCF_000622305.1 Nannospalax galili | reverse complement strand
TATCAAATGGACTTAACAGACATCTACCAAGTATTCCACCCAAGCACCAAAGTACATACTTTCTACTCAGCACCCCATGGAACCTTCTCGAAAACTGACCATAAACGGGGGCACAAAACTACCTCAACGAATACAAAAAGATTGAAATAATTCCATGCATTCTATCAGACCACAATGCAATAAAGCTTACAATCAACACTGGAAGAAGCCCTAATCACCACATGTATACATGGAGATTAAACAACACACTCTTAAATGATGATTGGGTCAAAAGAGAAATTAAGAAAGAAATAAAAGTATCTCTGGAACTAAATGAAACATACAATACAACACAACAAAACCTCTGGGACAAGCTGAAAGCTCTCCTTAGAGGGAAATTTCTAGCTCTAAGTGCCTACATAAAAAATTTGGAAAGAACACAAATAGATGACTTAACATTGCAACTCAAGACACTTGAAAAGCAACAACAAATGAAATCCAATCCTCTAGGACAAAA
>NW_008352659.1:4667759-4668373 GCF_000622305.1 Nannospalax galili | reverse complement strand
GAAATCAGAGAAAGAGTACATGGAAACATTTCCTTTCATAATAGCCTTCAAAACAAGAAAATCTTGTAAATAACCTGAACAGAGACATTAAAGACCTCTACAATGAAAATTTTAAATCCTTAAAGAAAGAGATTGAGGAAGTCATCAGAAGACGGAAGGACCTCCCATGCTCATGGATTGGAAGACTTAATATTGTGAAAAGACCATCCTACTAAAAGTCATTTATAGATTCAAAGCAATGCCAGTCAAAATCCCCATGACATTTTTCACAGAATTGGAAAAAACTATCCTAAGATTCATATGGAAGCAGAAAAGGCCTCCGATAGCCAAAACAAGCCTGAGCACTAAGAGCAATACTGGGCGGGGGGGATTACTATACCAGATTTTAAGATGTGTTACAGACCTATAGTCATAAAAACAACATGGCACTGGCACAAAAGTAGACCCATAGATAAATGGAACATAATTGAAGACCCAAATATGAGTAATGCAATTTCAGCCACCTGCTATTTGACAAAGGGGCCAAGAATATTCACTGGAGGAAAAATAGCATGTTCAGCAAGTGGTGCTGGCAAAACTGGATCTCCACCTGTAGAAGAATGAAACTAAACCCC
>NW_008352659.1:4648540-4649667 GCF_000622305.1 Nannospalax galili | reverse complement strand
ACTAGGAAAAAATCTTAAAATTCATATAGAAACATAAAGAGCTCCAAATAACCAAAGAAATAATAAGCAAAAAGAACACTGCTGGTGGGATCAAATTTTGAAATATAATTATACTACAGAGTCACAGTGACAAAAACAGCATGGTACTGTCAGGAAAGGAGACATGTAGACCAATAGAGCAGAATAGAAGACCAGAACAAGCCCATACTGGAAGAGCTGCCAATTTTTAACAAAGTGGTCAAAAAATACACTAGATCAAAATCAAAAGCAGTCCTTTTAACAATGATTCTGGGAAAACTGAGTATCTAAATGCAAAAGAATGAAAACAGATTCATTTCGCTAACCCTGCACAAAAGTCAATTCCAAATGGATCAAAGACTTCAAGGTAAATCCTGAAACTCTGAAACTGTTAGAAGAAAACATTGGAAAAAACCTACAAGGTATAGGTGTAGGAAAGGATCTTCTAAACCAGACATCAATTGCTCAGGAAACAAGGGCAAGAATTAACAAATGGGACTGCATTAAACTTAAAAGCTTCTGTACATCAAAGGAGGCAGCCAGGGAAGTGAAGAGAAAACCCACAGAATGGGAGAAAATATTCACCAGCGACACATCCAACAGAGGTTTAAAATCCAGAATGTATAACAAACTACACCACTCCTTGGAGTATACCCAAAGAATTCATTCTATTGAAGAGACACTTGTACATCCATGTTTGTTGCTGCTCTTTTCACAATAGCTAAGAGATGGAAGCTACCTAAGTGTCCCTCAATTGACGAGTAGATAATGACAATGTGGCTCATTTATATGATGGAGTTTTACTCAGCAGTAAAGAAAGATGAAATCATGAAATTTGCAGGTGAATGGACGGAACCAGAAACTGTTATACTAAGTGAAGTAACACAGACTCAGAAAAAAATTCGACATATGTTCTCCCTCATATGTGGATCCTAGAACCAAACTCTGATAAGTGAGTGTGTATCCAGACATAATTACAGGAACCAGGATACTAGAAAGGAACCAGGGAGGTTCCAGGAAAAGAAGGAACCTGAAAGAGAAGAACAATAGGAAACAGGCCTCAATAAGTGAGATATGGAAAAAAACGGGTTATTTTAAGGGGAGGGGGG
>NW_008352659.1:4646991-4648288 GCF_000622305.1 Nannospalax galili | reverse complement strand
ATATGTCTAGGTAAGGTTTATCTGAGAACAATTGGTCTTTGCCCAAGATTTATCTACATGGCACACAGTAATTAAAAGTACCAGACTAGTAGAACTAACCTTCTTGGATGGGTCAACACAGAGGAAACATTTCCTCCATGCTTTCCAAGCAAAGCCAGCCATGGTTGAGCAGGACCTTTGACTTATCTTCACATAGGCAGAAGTGGTTAAAGAAAGGAGCCATGGGCTCCTCCCAAGCCCATGTGACCCCTGAGGAACAGATCCTCAAACTACCTTAAGAGTAAAAATAAATTGGTTTATCTGGGCCAACTGTATGGTCTTAAACACCCAAAAGGAAAGTATAACCAAAGATTAAAGGGGCCAGTATAATTTTTTAAGAGTCCATATATATATAGCTAAAGGATATATAACAAGCAACAATGCCACATAGGAGATACCTTCTTTTGAGTTGTTGGCCAGGGTGGCCAAAGGGACTCCCAGACAGTAACCCAGCCTAAAACTGGGGAAATAAAGAGCAGACCCCAATCTTACCTAAAGGAATATTGACAAATGATTGCTGCTAGATGAGGAACTGCTGACCTTCCTAACACAAAGACCTCTAGATAAGCTGACTAGATTCACCAGAGGGACAAGTAGTGGGGAACGGCTGGGGGTGCCAACAACACAGCAGACAGTAGCAGGGATAACAAAGTATAAGGGTTCTGTTAGTGGGGAGAGGGTGGCTATGGGAGGGTTCCATCTGGGAAGTGGATATATAGTCGAATAAGATAGTTTGGGATGTTCTGTGTGATATACACACACACACACAAAAGTCAGCAAATGTATTATATTTGAGGAGGAAGCATAAAAATTTACTTCATGTTAATTAGTAGAGGTGATAAACATTACCATTGAAATCTACCCGATGACTTTATAGACATACACAGGTGCCAAGGATCCAAGTGCAACCGATTATGACTAGTAATAATAAGATACAAACAGATTAGAGATGCATGCGCCAACATCTCTGTGTTAGTAACAAAAACAATGAGTCTTTCTGTAAGAAACAGTATATTTTAAAATGGAAATTTTTCTTAAAGGTTAAAAACATTCAGTTTTATATCTTATAGGGTTTATACTGAGTAAAATATTGTATAACTGTAACAATTCAACTGTAAACCTAACAATGTACAGCCAATTTTGTAAGAGTTTCAGCCTAGCTCAGAAAATTGTTACTGAATATGTCAATTTTGATGTAATGAAATGCTTCTTCTAAGTATGTGGTTATTAAATAAATAATTAAAAATTATTATTATTA
>NW_008352659.1:4628583-4646733 GCF_000622305.1 Nannospalax galili | reverse complement strand
TTAATTCAACTGTAAACCTAAAAATTTACAGCCAATTTTGAAAGAGATGCATCTTAGCCCAGGAAATTGTTATTGAATATGCCAATGCTGTTGTAATGAAATGCTTCTTCTAATTATGTGGTAATTAAATAATTTTAAAATAATAGTATTTAAATAATTTTTGCTGAGAAAAATTGTGGTTTTAGAGATTGCTTCCCATTCTCCTTTGTTCTTGGTCGTATTCCTGATTTTTTCTTCATTATTTCATTACTGCTTCTAGTTAGTTTTAGTTTTTCTCTTTTTTCAAGTGTTTAAACAGGAATGATGAAGTCGTCAGTTCAAGACATCTCTTCTCCGTGTAAACCTTTAATACTATCACTTTTTCTCTGATAATTTAGGTGAATACTTCAAATTTTGGTACTGTAATTGTCAATGAGTTGAAAGTATTTCTTAAATTATTGGTTTTACTGATATCTGTGTTTAATATTTTGTTTACAAATATTTTCATGCTTCATAGATCTTTTCTGTGATTGACCTCTAGTTTAATTTTGACCAGAAACTGTGTTTTGTCTTAGCACATTTGACAATGTCTGTCATAAAGTAATATTTTCATTGCGATGGGATGTATATAGAATTTCAGTTTTATGGATTGTGTTTTTGGTATCAACTATATGACTATTTATTTCCCTAGGCATATATCACTAAGATTTTTCTTTTATGGTAGTTCCTAGATATTTGGAGTTTCACATTTCCATTTAAGTCCATGATTGAGTTTTGCATTAAAATTTATAAAGTGTGAGGTTTGAGGATCTTTTTCATTTTCCTTTTGTTTTCATTTTTCCTTTGGCTGATGGGCATCCTGTTGCCCTGGCACAATTTATTGTTAAAGTTCTTCCTCCTCTATTGAATCTTTTGTCAGAATTAATTGATCACATTTGTGTGGAATTTTCCTAGGTTTTTCTATATTGTTCTATTGTTTACTGCATTGATAATTAACCGTAAGATCGGAAGATTGATTTCTCCCATTCTTCAGTTGTTCTCACATAGAAATCTCCAAATAAGTTTGTCTTTAAACAAACTTTTGAGCCGTGTGTCTGTGTGCACATCGGTGTGTGAGTATGCTCACCTGTGTGTGCACAGGTAGAGGCCAGAGTTCAGGTATTTTCCTCTGTAGCTCTTGGCCTTGTTTCATGAGGTAAGGTCTCTCACTGAACCTGAAACTTGCCATTGTGGCTGTTCTTGCTGGCCAGCAAGTCCCTGGATCTGCCTATCTCTGCCCGCCCACCCCGAGCGCTGGGGTTACAGGTGCGTGTTCCATGCTTGACTTTGTGTATGGGTACTTAGAATCCAAACTCAAGTCCTCATACTTGCATAGCAGAGACTCCACCCACTGAGCTATCTCGCTAGAACCCAGCCTTCTAAGATTCTAATAGACTTTAATGCATATATCAGGTTAGAAATAACAAATGTCTTTGTTATACTGAGACTTTTCTTTCATGAGCATGGTATGCCTCTTCAGGTATTTGGGTCTTTTTTTAATGACTTGTATCAGCATTTTCTAACTTTAATTGTTAAAAAAAAAGAACTTTATATGCTTCAATAATTTTATATCTAAGTATTTCAGATTGTTTGGGTATTGTAAATGCGTAGTACATGAATTTCAGACTGTATTTGTCCACTGTTGGGGCGTGTGTGTGTGTGTGCATGTGTGTGTTTGTGTGTTTTTTTCTCCCTAGGCCGAGATCACACACACACACACACACACACACGAGCACGCACACATATATAATATGTATATTTAATTTATTTTCATATTTTCAACTTCTGCGTTGCCATCTTACTGAATTTACTTGTTAACTCTACTGGCTCTTTTGTGAATTCCTTGGGAATTCAATGAGTAAATGGGGTTTTCTGCATAATAACCATGTGGTTTGCTAACAGACAGGTTTTCTTGCTGTTCTCTTTCTTAGTATGCATGCCTTTCCTTTCTTCCCCCTTGCTCTAATACTTTTTAAAACTCTTTATTTGGCTCATTAAAAGCTTTAATCTCTGGCTGACTTTCTCCACTCTTGAGTCAATACCCTTCCCATTCCACAGTGTCTCATTATTTACTAGATTTTCAACTATACCTGTCAGAATATGAACTGCTGTCATCTCCGTGTGCTGTCTGGGGGATTGTTTCCTCTGGTTTGTTTGGGAAGTTCACCTCAAAAAACTCATACAGTTGCCTCACAAATATACCCTAGTTGTTCAGTTGAAGTCTGGAGAGAGAAAACTCTGTAGCTTTTCAAAACTTTTTTTGCTGACTGTCTATTCTTTTCAGTAGTTTTTTTTTTTTTTTTTTTTTTTTTTTTTTTTTTTTTTTTTTTTGCAACTCATCAATTCCAAGAAACTCTGTACTCTTCCTAAGTGCAGTGGGGCCATCTTGGCTGTCACTGCATTATATCCTCACTCTGAAGGCACACTGTCATCTGTTGCCCAATGTCCATTGTTAGAAAACTTTCCATGTGTTTTGTTCTGTGTTTTCATAATTCCTTATGAGTTTTGAGAATAAATATGATCCCAATTATGCTGTCTTGGTTGGGAATTGAAAGTATTACAAAACTGTTTTGACTCAGTATCTTTCTGAAACTTATCCATCCTTGACTGTTACTTTCCAAACTCTACTACGTGCTTGACAGCAAGAAGCATATAGGACTAGCCATCAGTGAAAAGAACATGTAAGTATTTTCCATATCCTCCTGACCCTGATATTACTTTTTCTGCCTTTGAGATATAAGTATTTGAGCAAGGTGCATCTAGGTGTAAAAGAAACTGAGATTTAAAGGTGCCTGGATATATTATACTAACCATAGAAGTGAGGGAGCACACAACTGGTACTGTGAAGGGGAGGACAGGGTTTCTTTTAATTTTATTTGTTATTTTTATTTTATGTGTATGAGTGTATCGGCTACACATATGTAAGTGCACTCATGATGTTCAGTGCCCACGGAGGTCAGAAGAGGCCATCGGATCCCCTGGAACTGGAGTTAAGGATGGTTGTTAGCCACCATGTGGGTACTGGGAATCAAACCCAAGTTCTCTGCAAGATCACACAGTGATCTTAATCACTGACCCATCTCTCCAGCCCTGAGAACAAGGTATTTTTATAATGTTCTAAGAAGATAATCTTGAACTGCATGTTAATGTTTGGGGTGTTCTGTAGATTTCTGGTTTTTAAGTGTATAGCATAGATTTGTTATGATCAGATTAATATGATTTACTATTGGAAAGAAAATAAGTATTTAATGAGAATTCTATTAGTAGCATTAAAATGTCTTTTTTTCTATCACCCACTTCCTTGACATTCTTTAAACAGGGAAAGGCACGTTCACGGCCCTGACCTTGGTTTTCCTTCAAAAACAGTTGCTTCTTTTCTCCTTGTGTGTCTCTTACATATTTTAAACAAGTAGAATGAACAAATTGTAGCTCACAGTTTGATTTTATTTCTGTATCTATGACTAAGAAGGTCAGTATGTATGACACCTAGTGTTAGATAAAAAGGTAGCAGGGGTCAGAATCACCCCGAAACAGAAACAGTTCTCAGGCAAAGGAGAGTTTAATGGGTTTGGTGGGGCTGGTCCTCGACTAGCGTGTGAGGAAGAACACAGCCTAATGGCTGCAGAGGGGCAGTTTTTATAAAGGGAAAAGAATGCGGAAAAAGAGAACACTTTGGGGGGCTGTTTGGGGGGCTCCTTGCTCAGGGAGGGCGTGGCGTCTGTACCTGGTGCAACTTATGGAGGAAAAGGTCTACTGTAAAACATGTTTTCTACAATTACAGGGTTCCAGGAACTCATTGTGGCTAAGGGCTTGGGAAAAGCTGTTTGTCAACCTGTGGAGCATGCTCTGGTGATCACAATACATTGAGCCATTAATTCTAGGAGCTGCTTTTGTCAGCTTGCAGGTGGCTGGGAGTTGGCTGACTCATTTCCTCTTAGGGGCCTTTTGGTTTCTGGGTCTGGGGTCGCCTGGATCTGAACCCTATCACCTAGCATGCTGACCTGCGGTCGCCTGGGTCTGAACCCTATCCCCTAGCATGCTGACCTGCTTTCACGTTCCAAAATTGCAAAGAAGTTGAGATCCATATGCTCGTGTTTCCTTGTGAGCTCCTTAGAACCTAATCTGGAAAGTTTTTCCTTTCTTTGATTACTTCATCTCCTGTCCTCTTCATGCCATCCTTTCCAGCGCACACATACACACACACACACACACACACACACACACACACACCACACCACACCACACACCACACACCACACACAATCCTAGACTAGACAGAGCCCTACTGTTTCCATTTGATATAGCAATGGGAAGTTGACAAACTGTGTTCTTTTCCTTTTATTTTAATTCTTTTGTTTCTTTGGTACAGGACAAATAAACCAACGTATTTTCGTCTTGAGCTGGCCCCAAATAGGATAGCTATACTTGGAATTACGTCTTAGTGTTTTCTTAATGAAAGCCATGCAGGGAAATGGAGGCAGCTCTTGTCTGACATTGTGTTTGAGTTAAAATCTGGCATCTTGACACCGCTGACAAGCATGACAGCTGGGGCAGCAATCACCTCATCATGGCTCTCCGTTGTGTCTCTCCTGGCTTTTGGCATCCTTCCTGCCTAAATTTTTATCAGATGAGCACTTTTCCTTGGCAAGTACTTTAAATACCTTCAACTTGTTTTATCTCTGAACTGTAGACCTTTGCCCCCCAATGTCATTTCTCACGTGTATGACTGGAGGGTATTCGGAACAAATTACTTAAGAATGCAGCTTCAGAGAGCAATTTCATTTGGCCTCCTTCCCTTCCCGTCCTCTTCCAAAATATCAGAGATTTTCTCCCAAAGAGACTTCCATGGACACTTACTCCTTCTTAGAAGCTACCTAATGGTCTTGCAAATTGGAACAGTTGTGAGTTTGGGTTGTGACACCCCAATGCTAGCTCTGCCCAGGCTCATCCTTCAGCATTGTTTTCTTTGGCTTTCCTTCATTCACAACAGTCAAGGACTCGGGGTTGTGACCAGCATTAGCAAACCTCAAAGGCCTCTCATCAATCCCAGCCAAAGACTATATTCAGAGGTTCCTCAAGATGAATGACAGCCTTTGGCTCTCTGGGACTCTGCTGAGATTTAGGTAAAAGGAGGGTCTCCTGAGCTTTAGCATTTCAGGTCAGTTTAAAGCCTTACCTGCAGACAGAAGGTAGGCAGCAAGTGCCAAGAGTTAAAATACAGGCAAGGTTCAGGTGTCACCTATAAATGTAGTCAGATCTGCTCCCTGGCATATGGAGACAAGAGTTTGGCTCTAGTCCTTTGCAATAATGATTCTCAGTCTTTGTCAGCCTGGTCAAGTAGTTGCTCTCCCAGTATACCGAGAATACTTCTTACTTCATATACTGAAAGCCAAACAAAGACGCACAGTACTAATGTAAGGGTAGTAACCCTTACAGAGTAAAATTAATCATAGTAATAATAGTAGTAATAGTAATAACGAATGTGTTGAGTAGACAGACACAAAAACAAAACAAAACAAAACAAAAAACAGTAAGCACTGAACAGGGAGATGGATTGAGATCTCTTCCCTGAGTCACAGTCAGTCCTTGCTTTCTCCTTTCTTCATCACTTTGTAGCTAACCAAGCCCTCCTCTGTCCCTTTGTCTTTCCCTAAGTGGGGGACAGGGAGATTGTTTGGTCTCTCAGTGGATAGAAAAACAGGAAACTAACAATTAAGTCATTCTCCAGTCCCAGCTTATTTAAGGCTTTCAAGTAGTTGCTGAAGAGCTTGTGTTCAATGAGGAGAAGAACAAGAAAGAGCATTAGCGTTAGTCACCAGCTTCTCGTCCTTGTCTTCACCAGGGATTTCGTGAAGAGGGCGTTGCGTGTACACCAAGCAGTGTTCTTTTCCTTCTGTCTCTTTTAAACAGCTTTATTGAGCTGTGATTCACATAGAAGAAAATTGGCTTATTGGAAGTATAACAGTTCAGTAGCCTGCAGGATATTTACAGAGCTATGCAACTGTCAATATTATCTGAACTTAGAACATTTTCATCACACCCTCCCCATAAGGAATACCATCTCCCTGAGCAGTCATTCTCTATGTGTCTCAATCTCCAGGGTGTCAACTGTTCCTGTCCCCTCCCTCCCCAACTGCTCTGAACAGTTCATGTAAACGGAATCATACCACGTACTTTTAGTGACTAGCTTCTTTTACTAAGCATGGTCTTTTCAACATTAGTCCATGTTGCAGCGTGTTTGACCATTTCATCTGTTTTCAGAGCCGAATCGTTCTTCCTGTGGATATGCTACACTTGCTAATTGAGTCATCAGTGGATAGAGCATTTAGGCTTCCTTGTGTTGCAGTTTATTCAGTGCTGTGCGCTCGTATTTCAAACCTTTCATTTTGAATTAATCTAAAAATGACGAAATATTAGTACGAAGAATTCTAGTCTGTCTCACACATTGCCCAAATATTAACATCTTGTTCAACCACATATCAAACTCAGTATTATCGTATCATGTGAAATCTTCAAGTGTCTCCCTTTAGTACACCTAATATTCTTCTCCCGGCACAGGATGCAACCTAGGAGCATACAAGGAGTTTAACCGCCCTGCCTTCGTTTAATATAGAATGGTTCCACACTGTTTGTCTTTAAGGCTTTGACATTCTTAGAGTACTGATCAGTTATTTTATAAAATATCCCTCAGTTTGAAGTTTTAAATGGTTTTTCATGAGTAAATTCAGGTAATGCTTGTTTGGCATGAATGGTCTGTTGTTTACTAAGTGTATTTTATTTGGAGGTGTGTGGCATCAATTTGTCCAGTTATTGGTGATGATTTTTGATTCATTGATTTGTATTTTATGTATATGGGTGTTTTGCCTGCATGTGTGTAAGTACACTCATATTGTGCAATGCCTGTGGAAGCCAGAAGAGGGTGTCTGATTCCCTGGAACTGGAGTTACAGACAGTTGTTGTCCACCCTGTGAGTGTTGGAAATCAAATCTGGGTCCTCTGAGATAGCAGCCAGTGTTCTTAACCCCTGATTGATTGCTCCAGCCCTGGTGATACTACATGTAATCACTCATCTAAGGTTATGTCTGATGGTACCTAAGAAGTTTCTGTTTCCCCTTTGGGTTTCATAAGTATCTGTGGGTGGCTACTTTACGATTATATAAGTATCTCACCTTACATCACATTCTTTTTCATCAGTTTTAGAATTCCTTTGGGGGCCTGCCATATGGTGATTTATTTTCACTTTCATCATTTATGTCATAAGTAAAAATTTACTGTAGTGAAAACTTGACGGGTTCTCCTATTCATTTAATTAAGTACATATTATAACATTTTGGTCTCAAACATTCTTATTTTACTCAATGAGTTGAGAGCTGTTACTCTCATTTTTATTTTATTAATCAAACTGTTTGTGGTTTGTTGATGGAAGACCCTTCCCTTTGTGTCTTACTTTCTCTTATCAACATCTGCACTATTTATTGTGCTATGTATTATTTTCCCACTTGGGCTTAGACTTCTCTTGGTCTAGGCCTGGAGGCAGCCATTTCTCCAGGGAAACCTGACCATTTTGTTGGAGAGAAATAGAAACTATGATCTGGACATTATTCATAACACTAACAGCAATTTATTTTCTCTCTGTGAGTTAAGTAGAATCAACAGCTTCATTCTTTAAAAATGCAAGAGCAGAGGCTTCCAGAGGACAAAACACCCAGTGTCCCACAGTGGAAGGCAAAGGACCGCTAGCTTTTTTTTTTTTTTTCCTGAACCCAACTATCTTAACCACAGTAGCCACACTTAAACTTAATTCCACTCTCAGATTGAAAACTTTTGCCCACAATCTCTTAGTGTCCTTAACTTTATGTTCAGCATGAACTGGACTTCCTCTTGGATTATGATAAGTGAATGAAATGACACAAGGAAAACTTTCCAGCTCAGACTTAGGTCCATAGTGGGCAACCAAACAGTGTTTAAACTTGAATTAGATTATTCACTAATTACAAGCACCTACCTTGTTCCAAGTACTAAGGTAGAGATTATACTTTTTTGAACAATGTCAAAGGTTTAGTCTCTGTTATTTTAGAAAACTGTGACTGAGAAGATTAAGTTACAGTGCATGAAATTTTCTATGATTTTTTGATGTATACTTAAAATTGGGGGGAATAGAAATCTCAGTGTTCAACAAGATAAGAGGCATTTGAGTTGAACCTTCAAGGTTAATGAAGTTTAAAATATCTCAGAAGAACTTGGGAGAATAAGGGCCCAGCATGCAGAATCCCATTCAGGACCAGATATTTGTATATTGGAAATAGCTAAAGGTTTGAAGAAAAAAATCTTGCCTTCCCCATGCAAATCAGTAGTTATATGAAAGAATAGTCTCCCATGGCAAACAGACCTCTCTGTTGTACAAAAATGTGTACAACAATGTACTAGATACTACAGTAATGTATTGATCTGACCAGCTTTGTAATGTGGTCCATTATCAGTAGTTGAGGAATGTATTACAATCAGTCATACAGTCTTAGGCATATTTAGAAGTAGCCAATTTAGGAACCAAGGACGAGTGTCCTTCTGTAGCTCTTCCCTCTAAAGATTATCTTCAGGAAAATGTGTATTTTTTAAATGACTTCCACCTTATCTAGAGTATGAAAGCTACTCAGGTCTTTTAATGAGGTATTATCAGGCTGCAAACTGAAAATGTTATTCAGTATGCAGAAAGAAGAAGAGAAGACAGGCTCAAGGCTAGGCATGTGTTAGGTGGCCAGGTTCCTATTGTTTCCATAGAAGACTTGAAGCCCAGGACTCCAAAGAAGGAGTGGACCCTCCCATCCAGTGACCTTATTATTGATCTACATATGTCAGCAATGGAAACCATGCAGGACATCTGCTAACTGTCCTCCTGCACTGCAGTCCAGTGCATCACTAATCTCTATATCATTCCTTCCCCAAGAGACCAAACAAGAGCCCAATGTTTTCTAAGACAGGACTAGGAAACCATTACCAATGAAATCACATCTCCTGCCCTGGAGATGATTGATAAAGGGTTGATTGAATTGATGTGTTTGCCAGAAAGAAGCAGCAAGCACTGACTGACTGTGTTCTTGCATCATTAGTTAGCAGTCACCTCTTAGCATTATTGGCATTCCCAGGCAACACAGGACTGACTGTTCACACTAACACACAAAGGACATGAAGCTCCCCCAACTTCTTAAGATATATGATGGGATGAGAAATGTAATCACTTGCCAAATTCTACAGTCGCTGAAAGCCAGGAAATGAGACTCCATTTGTTCTTCCCTGGGTGACACTGGGTGATTCCTTGTAGGACCAGTGCATGGAGAAGAAGGCAGAGTGGCAGTGTGGCCGACAACAATGGAGGCCGCCTACTTAAAGGCAGATTTCTGTGAGCTTTCTCATTCTTGGCATTGCCCTCCATGGCTTTTCAGTGGATACACCATGCAGATAGATGACTGTTAGCACAAGGCAGATACACTATGCCACAATGAATATTTAAAGTATGTGTGAAATGGAATGGGGGAGTGTTCATCTTATATTATCCCAAGCACAGACCCCAGAGTGCCTGCATTGCTAAGCAAGAATCTAAAGAGCTGTGAGCTGGGATCAGACTCCATGTGCTCCCAATAGGCTGTGAAAATAGCTGCAGGTCCTCAATCTCTTAATATTTACAGGTTTCAGACACATACATGTGACCTGTCTTTTTCAGAGAGTTGGCACCAAGATACTTTTCTTCCCTATTAGTTAGCAGGAAAATGAGCTATGGTGACTGCCATCCTTTGACTGATAATTAATCCCAGATACGGCTGATCTTACATGTAGAGTGAGTCAGTGCTGTAAGAAGAATAGAGACCAGGAGACCAGATCAACAACTGCAAAACAGGGAGTCCATTCCTGGCATTGGGCTTTGCATTTGCTAGCCTGTGTTATCTAGTAGGGTCATTGTCCCCTGTTATCGGGTTACTATATTTAAACTCTTTTTATACTGTGTATATTTATGGATATATTTTTAGAAGTTTCTGTAGTAGTAGATTTCCAAATGACTTTCAAAAGGCATTTAGTGTTAATTATCCTTCGCCATACGCCCTCCTCTGCCCTGCTCTCCCATCTCCCATTCACCACCATGTTTAACCCTTCCCATTTCATTATTACCTGTTCACCCTTTATATTACTACATTCTGCCTTCCCTTCCATGAAGCCCCCAACCCCCCATGGGCCTTTATTAGTTTCCTGACCACTATGGATTTTCCAATTGAAACATATATCTAAAGATACAAAGTTGACATCCATTTGTGAGAGAGAACGTGGGACTTTTATCTTTCTGGGTCTGAGTTACCTAACTCCAGATGATTGTTTACAGTTGATCCATTTATGTGTGAGTTTATAATTTTATGTTTCTTTTCTTAATGGCTGAATAATATTTCAGTGTACAAATGTACCATATTTTCATTATTCAGTAATCCACTTGATGTACCTCTAGGTTGTTTCCTGGCTATTGTGACTAGAACAACAATGTACATGAATGACCTAGTATCTCTGTAGTAGGATACAGAGTACCCAAGAGGGGTATGGTTCGATCACGGGGTAGATATATCTCTAGCTTTCTGAGGTACCTCCTCACTGATTTCCACAGGGACTGTACCAGTTTAGACCTCTACTAGCTGTAAGTGTTCCCCATTCCCCATATCCTCATCAGCATTTGTCATCAGTTGTTTTTTTGATCTTAGCCATTCTGACTGGGGTAAGATGAAATCTCAGAGTAGTTTAATTTGCATTTCCCTGATGGCTGAAGATGATGAAAATTTAAAAATTATTTCTCAGCCATTTTTATTTCATCACTTGAGAACTCTGTTTAGATCCTTGCTCCAATTATAAATTAGGTTGTTTTATCCTAATTTTTATTTTTAGTTCTTTTTATAATCTAGATACTAACCCTCTGTCAGATGACTAGCTCAGGAAGGGTTTTTTTCCCATTCTGTAAGATGCCTTTTCACTCAAATGATGGTGTCCTTTGCTGTACAGAAACTGTTTAGTTTCATGAGGTTCCAGTTGTAGGTTGTCTATCTTAATGCCTGTGTTGTACAGAAAGTTGTTTCCTGTGCCTTTAAGTTCTAGTGTTTTCCCTACTTTAAATTCTATCCTATTCAGGATATCAAGTCATATGTAGAAGTGTTTCATCCATTTGGAGTTAAGTTTTGTGCATGGTGTGAGAGAGAGATCTAGTTTCATTCTCTATATCCAGTTTAAACAGTACCATTTGTTGAACATGTTGTCTTTTCTCCAGTGTGTATTTTTATCGTTGGATCTTTGTCCGGTTTTAGTATCAAGTTAACACTGGCTTCATAAACAGAATTTGGAAGTATTCATTCTTTCTCTATTTTAAAAAATAACCTGAGGAGTACTGGTATTATTTCTTTGGTGATTTAGTAGAATTATATGCTGTATACATCTAGTCCTGGGCTTGTTTTTAGTTGGAAGATGTTTTAATTACTATTTGTATCTCATTGGTTATTGTGGGGTTATGGGTCTATGTGAATTGATTAGTTCACCTTGATTTAATTTAATACCAAGAAGTTCATTCATTTCTTTTAGATTTTTCCAGTGTAGTGGAATATAGGTATTTAAAGTATGTTCTCGTGACTCTCTGAATTTCTTCCAAATCTCTAATAATGTTTCCCTTTTCATTTCTGATAATGGGGTTTCATTTCTCTAATTTGGGTTATCTTTCTTTCTTTTGATTAATTTGCCTAAAGGTTTGTCAGTTGTATTGATCCTTTCAAAGAACCAAATCGTTTTATTGATTCTTCGTATTTTTTCAGTTCTGTTTCATCAACTTGAGCCATGGTTTTTAGCATCTCTTCCCATCTGCTCTTTTCAGTGCCCTTTGTTCTTGTTTTCCCAAAGCTTTCAGGTGCATCATTAGGTTATTAATCTGAGATCTGTCCAGTTTTTGGTTTAGACAATTTGTGCTATAAAATGTCTTCTTGGGACTACCTTCATTGTGGTCCATAGATTTTGGTATTTTGGTATGGCCTGTCTACTGGTGAGTGGTGTACTGAAGTCATGTTAGAGTCAATCTGTGATTTCAGACCTAATAATATTTTCTTTTATGAAATTGGGTGCCCGTGTATTTGGTGTATATATGTTTAGTATTGTAATATCCTCTTCATCGATTTTTCCTTTAATGAATATGAAATGTCTTCCCTGTGAGTAGTTTCTGTTTGAAGTCTACTTTGTCAGATTTTAGAATAGTTAAGCCTACATGTTTCTTAGTTTCATTTGCTTAGAATACCTTTTTCCATCCATTCACCCTAAGGTGATGTGGAGTATTGATGGGGTGGTATGTTTCATGTATGTAGCAAAAATATGGATCCTGTTTTCTAATCCAATTAGTTAGCCTTTGTTTTTTTATTGGAGAATTGAGACCATTATTTTGAGAGTAATTATTGATCAATATTAAGTAATTCCTGTTATATTGTTGTAGTGGCAGTGTTTTAAATATTTTATTTATTTTTTACTTTTTTAACATATGTGAGTGTATTGCCTACATGTATGCAGTGCACCCATGTCATGCAATGCCTGAAGAAACCAGAAGACGGTGTCAGATTACCCTGGAACTGGAGTTATGAATCATTGTTAGCTGCCATGTGGAAGCTGGGAACCAAATTTATGTCCTCTGCAAGAGAAATAAGTGCTCATAACTGCTGAGCCATCTCTCCAGTCCCTAGCAGTGGCGTTTCAACGGCTTCTTTTGGTTAAAGGTTCTGGAATTCTTTATGTATTCTTTATGCCATTTGTGTGTGTTTAATCTTTTCTTTAGATTACAATATTCCTTCTAGTATCCTCTGAAGTGCTGAATTAGTGGACATTGATTCCTTAAATCTGTTTTTATCATGGAAAAGTTTTCTTTCTTCTTCAGTTACAACTGATAGTTTTGTGGGATATAGTAGTCTTGACTAGCAACTTTGTTCCTTCATAACTTGTAGGACATTTGTCCAAACCCCCCGGCTTCCATAAGTCTCCCTTGAAAAATCAGATGTTTTCCTGATGGGCCTGCCTTTATCTGACTTTATTTATTTATTTGTTTATTTATTTATTTAGCAAATCTTTCCGTATCTTTTCTTTGTTCTTCACATTTAGTATTTTCACTGTTAAATGACAAGGTGAGTTTCTTTTCTGGTCCTTTCCTCTTGATGTTTTGCATATGTCTTGCACCTTGATTAGTATTTCTCTCCTTAGATTTGACAAAGTTTCTTCTATGATTTTATTGAAAATACTCTATGAATCTTTAATCTAAGCTTCTTCTCCTTCTGTATCTATGATTCTTAGGTTTGGTCTTTATAGTTTCCCAGAGTTCTGCATGTTCCATTCCTGGATTATTTTAAATTTAGCATTTTCCTTGACTGAGTGATCTATTTCCTGTACCACATCTTCAAGATCAGATATTCTCTCTTCCACCTGATCCAATCTGTTCATGAAGCTTTCTTCTGAGATCTTCATTTAGAATTATATTTCAGTTTGGCTTTTCTTCAGAAACTCTCTTTACTGAATTCTAATTTCATATCTTGAGTTGTTTTAATTATTTCATTCAACTCTTTGTGTTTTTATGGTCTTCATTCCACAGTATCCAGCAATACCACCCAAAGGACCTTATATTCTGCTACAGAGATTCCAAGTCATTCATGTATATTGATCCTCTATTCACAATAGCCAAGAAATGGAAACATCCTAGATGTACATCAACTGATGACTGAGTAATGAAAATATGATGCATTTACACATTGAAATATTATTCAGCCATCAAGAAAAAGAAAATTATAAAAATCACAGGTAAACAGATGGAACAGGAAACCATCTTCCTGAATGAGCTAACCCAGACCCAGAAAAACAGTATATTCTCCCTCATAAGTGAATCCTAGCTTTCAATATTTAGATATGTGTATTTGAATGGGAAGATCCGTAGCGATTAGGAAACTAATAAGGTGCCCTGGGGAGTGGCTCATTAGGGAAAAGAGAGAATGAAGTGATAAATGGGAAAGAGGAATACTGGATAGAACAGGTTTAATGAGGCGGGGAATGGGAGGCATAACTAACAGTAAAGACCCCTTGAAAAAGACTTACGGAAACCTGCTATGGATGCTTCTCTCAGTGTATACATATACAACATAAGAATAGTTTAACAGGGGTTCAATGGCCTTAATAGACATCACAGGCTAGCAAATGCAAAGTTCAAGGACAGGAATGGACTCCCTTTCTTGGAGTTGTTGACCAGAGAGATCCAAAGTATCCTCAAATGATACTGCTATTGCCGTTGCACTTGATTTTCCACTAGAACTTGATGGTAGGACTTTATGGCTAAAAACACTACCTTCTTGAGTTGCAGAACCAACAAAGAGAAACCAAGCTGGTACTGACCTTGAAGCTACATCTCTGCTGGCTAGCTTTCATGGTACTCGAAGGTGCTATGCATGATACTGACAGAGAAAGGCAATCAGTTTCACAACAAGGAGTCCATATCTGACATTGTTATCAGAGTGAGAACCTGTGCCTAGAAGTCATTGGCCATGGGTGGGGGGGGGGACTTACTATCATCCTGCTAACTGGAAGTAATATTAAACTGACTCACAGTGACTTATTGTTAAAGCCAAAGCTTAGAAACTCTCTCAACTCTCATGGGGTTCTTCTTGAAAAAGATGGTGATTAACACAGAGACCCACAAATGGTCAACATGCAGAGAATAAGAGACTGTGAAGTGTTCAGTCCTAAAGAAGAAACCTAAGCTACACCTTCCCCTCCCCACAGCTCAGGGCTCATTGTGGAATAGGGGGTGGAAAGACTGTAAGATCCAGAGGTGGTAGATGAATACAAGGAGACTGTTCTCTGGAAACCACAGGATAGTTGTACATATGAATCCACAGTACTTATGACAGCATGCACAAGACTTCTGCACACCCAAGCCAGACAGTGGTCCCATATGGATGGAGGAAATGGGCAGGAATCCCCAGCACAGGCAATTGATGGATGCTGGGAGAGGGAGAGTCAGTTTTCCTTACTGGTGTGATGTCTGGTAGCTAGACCAGATTCTAGGGCATGGATCCATACCTAGGAGTACTTGGGCAGCACAGAATGGAATTGATAGGCCCTTAAAAAATAAAAAAGTAAATAAATAAATTTTTAAAAATTTTAAAGAAATACAGCAGATCATAATGGAGAACAAGAATTTGGGGAAGGGACAATAGGGAGGGAATGAAGAAAGGGAGGGGGTCTGATTATGATCAAAATACATTGTATGAGATTCTGGAATCAATTATCAGTAAATAAAATAGCTGGCTTGCTATGTATTTCCAACAAACAATCCAAAAATGAAAGAAAGAAAGAAATTTTGTTCACAGGAGTACATAAATATATAAAATATGCAGAAATAAATTTCTTCAGTAGAAGAAATATAGAACTTATGAAAACTCAAAATATTATTGACATGTTAAAGAAAAGCCTTAATGAACAGAAAGATACTCCATATTCATGAATTATAAAATTTAACGTTATTGTTGGGTGTGGTGGCCATGCCTCTAATCCCAGCACTTGGGAGGCAGAGGCAGGCAGATCTCTGTGATTTCAAGGCCAACCTGGTCTACATAGTGAGTTCCAGGACAGCTGGGGCTACAGGGAGACCCTGTCTCAAAAGGACTAAAAAAAAGGAAAAAATTAACATTATTAAAATGATAATTTTAAAACTCCTGTACAGATTAGCTCATAGATTGCAAAATTGCAAAACAAAATACTCTTTTATTTATTTATTTATTTTAGTCTTTTTTGAGACATGATCGCCTTGTAGCCCCAGCTGGTCTGGATATCATTATGTCAACTTAGCAGGCCTTGAACTCACAGAAATCTGCCTGCCTCTGCCTCCCAAGTGTTGGGATTAAAGGCATGTACCACTATGCATGGCTGCAAAAGAAAATACTCATAAATTTCTCAAAGAATAATTTTAAAAGAAAATAAAATTAAAACTATCAAGTTTTTTCGGTCTCTTTGAGACAAGGTCTCCCTGTAGCCCCAGCTGGCCTGGAATTCACTGTGTAGACTAGGCTGGCCTCAAACTCACAGAGATATACCTGCCTCTGCCTCCTGAGCGCTGGAATTAAAGGTGTGTGCCACCATGCCTGTCCTAAAACTATCAATTTTTAGAAAAGAAAATAAAGACCCACAATTTCAAAACTTACCCCAAAAGTACTATAAAGAAAATAAGGAGCAGTCATAAGGGTGAACATACGGTCAATGTAATTGAGTTGAACATTTAGAAATAAGTCACTCTATTTAAGAGTCAACTGATTTGTGACAAGGATGCTAAGATATTTCAATAGGAGGAAGTAATAATCTTTGCAACAAATGTTGCTGGGACAATGAAATAGGGATGTATTTTAGACTGAAGTTTGACTCCTTTACAGTATACATATTCATTAAATCAAAATGGATGATAGATTTAAATATAAAAGCTAAAATTATAAACCTCTTAGAAGAAAACAATAGTCTCTGTAGCCTTGGGTTAAGTAAAACCTTTTTAGCAACAATCTCCAAAGCTGCTGATAGCAGAAACAGCTGCCCCTTTCTTGTATAGCTGGTCTTTGTTTCTGAGGCTGTGTTTTAATTTACAGGAGGGTATACTAACTGGATCAGCTGGGAGGGGTAACCAGTTTTGATCCCATAGAATTCCATTCTTTCAGAGTGATTTTAATGTCAAAGATTTAATTAAAAATTTTAATTTAATTTTTGTGTATTTCATACAGAAAATCATCTTTATACCCCCTTCCCCTTTGGCACCCTCCCATAGCACCCCCCCCCACTGGAGTTCATACTTTCTGTCATTTGTGTTAAGGTCTATCATATAAGGTTAGTGTCCCCAGATGTCCCTCAGTACAGGTTCATCCAGTGCAAGTGCTGGGTTTTTGTCTGCTGAAGTTTGTATGGGTCTTGTGGATGCTCACACCATTGCTATAGGTTTGTATGAGAAGGGTCCCAGAAGCCTGTAGGACTATTTCCATATGGCCATGCACCTCTTCCCCGGCTCTTACAGTCTTTCTGCCCCCTCTTCTGCAATGGTCCCTGAGCCCTGGGTGGATGGGTTTTAATATAGGAGTCCTGTCCAAGGACCCAAACTCTGTAGACTGTTATTCTCTGTATTTTAGGCATTTGTGACCTTTTGCATTCCTGGCCCTCTGTTGCATGAGTGAGCAACATTGATGAGAATTGAAAGATGCATTACTGTTCTCTTCACCCCTTGTTCTATGTTCTCTGAGCCTTAGGTGTAGAAGTTGCATCCTAGATGTGCCACTTCAGCTTGGGCAATCCACAGACAATATCTGTCAATGACCAGTTGTGGAACTCTGCAACTATCTCTGTGTCTTGAAAAGGAAGCTTGCTTGATGGATGGTGACTGGGATACTTGTCTATAGATTTAAGGATCCATATTACAATAGTCTACGGCTGTGATGGCCTTGGAGTTTTCTCTAAGATTTATGACGTTTCCAGCAGTGTGTATTTGGCTAGGTTTACAGTATCACACATGAGTTTCCTCCCATTGAGTGGGCTTTAAGTTCAATTAGGTAGCTGTTGATTACCCCCAAGATAAAAGTAATTTTATTTCATTATATTACTTGTTGTAGCAGCTGCCCATGAGATATGTAAAGGCAATGGGTATTAAGGTCATGGGGAAATAAAATAAGAAAGTGGTTCTAGAAGTAAAAGTAACTCCCCTGAGAGTATGGTTGTATCTTTAAATTCCGTGAGACCTTTGGACTCAACTGTAGTTTGGGCTCTAATATCACTTATGGACATAGTCGTTTGCCATTTCTTTAGCAGATGCTGGAGTTAGTTTAGAAAACTTTTAAAGTACAAAGGTCAATTGGCATCCTCTTTGCTACTCTATCATTAATTTTTAAAGAAAAAATTGTTTTCTAAATGGTGTAATATCACGGCCACAGTGGTTTGCCATTTCTTTAGCAGATGCTGGAGTTAGTTTAGAAAACTTTTAAAGTACAAAGGTCAATTGGCATCCTCTTTGCTACTGTATCATTAATTTTTAAAGAAAAAAATAGTTTTTAAATTGGTTTAAATGATGGATCT
>NW_008352659.1:4619799-4628536 GCF_000622305.1 Nannospalax galili | reverse complement strand
ACTTTTATTTATTTATTTATTTATTTATTTATTTATTTATTTATTTATTTATTTAGTTAGTTAGTTAGTTAGTTAGTTATTCACTTTTAAATTTGTGGTTCTGAGTTTCCTTTCAAGAGATCTTTTCTTCTCTGTGGAGATTTATATGGCTTTTCTCCAGAAAGTATCAATTCAGTGTCATCAAATTAGTGATGCCCCAGTGGCCGTACTTTCCTTGCATGTAGGGATGCTGGCCTCAGGAGGCTGAAAATTAACCCTTGGCATGTTTATAAACCATATCATTCAATATGCACATAAATATGTTTTTGTTGGTCAGTTTCCCAGTTCTCTAATATCTTGATGTTGCCCTCTTGTCACTTAAGAGAATCAGGGATGATGAGTTCAAGCCTGCTTTTCATAGGAGTTTGTACGATGGGCTCTGTGGTTCTCCATCCCTATGACTCCAAGGATCAGGTTTGTGCTTGTGGCAGAGGCAGAGGCAGACTCACTGAGTGTTCTCCAAGGGTCTCAATTTCAGTTGTTTCTCTTACTGTTCAGTACAGTCAGTGCTTCCTTGAGATGTAACCAATGGCCTCAGAGTAAGAGTTGCCACTCTAGAATTCTCTAGGCTAGAATCCAGATACACAATTTAACCTGAGACTCAATCATAGTTCCAGGATGTTACATATCCCAGGAATGCTTATGTATTGCCCCAAATCCATCCTCCCATCCCTGGTTGTCAACATTCTTCAGATGATGGCACACCTCCTGAAGTATGAAGCATCTGTGACTATTCCCTTAAGCTGAAGTTCTAGAAAATTATTGTAAAGGGCAAAAAACATAATGATAGTTAAATATAATTGAGACGAATTTAAACTTGATTTTAGTGTCATATTTCATGGCAATGTTTGCGGTTATTTAAAAAGAAAATGGATATACACTGGAAATATAGCTGAGTATATACCAAAGTTCCCATAGTACTTAATGCATCTTATTTCAGGATAAATAATAATACATTTCTGGGTCTATGCAAAAGAAAAGTAACAAAGAGGGAAAGTTTAAAAATAATATGACGTTAAAGAAGAGGTAGATCTTTGTTTACACTGCAGACATTGGAATATGGACACAGGGCCTTGGACCCAGCAGAAGATAGGAGCTGTGGACAAATGACTTCTTCATTAAGCCAAAATCCTTCGTGTTTAGTGATGCAATCTGTAGCACAGGTTCTCTCTGAAAGAAAGCTTATCAGTTTATGCTGTCAAGATTTCCATCAGTTTAAAAAGGGCAAATATGGAATCATATTCAGATAGGATCATAAAATCAAGGGACTCCCACACATTAGTCTGTGAAGGAACAGAGTTAAATGATATGGAATGTCAGATATGGGAATGATCAAGGTCAGATACCAAATAAAGATACAGGAAATGCTAATAGATGAAGAGATGGAAAACCAAAAAAGAACAGAGCTTTCAATCTGAAAAATACTCAAATAAAATGTTAGCATAAAATATTAGGCATTTTAAATATATATTTTATTGAATTTCTGCACATTTCATATATCTTAATCATATTTAGACCCTCTACCCCATTTACACCTCCATAGCCCCCCGCACTGGATGTCATCCATTCTGTCATACGTGTTAAAGTCTATCAAGTCAAGTTTGTGTCCCCATATGTCCCTCGGTGTAAATTCATGCACTGGAGCCTGTTCAGCCTATCTAGCATCACTCCCTTAAGGAAGACCCAACAGTCCCTCACCCAGAGTGATTACCTGCCAATAGTTCCTCTGCTAAGTTTGGGGCTTCTTTCCCATTTCCTCAGTCTATCTTGTGTTTTTGTCTGGTGTGCATATTTTTAACCCACTGTTCAATGAAACAGTTTTAATTATTGAAGAGAGAATACTACTGAATTCATAAGTATATGTAAAGAAAATACAGAACACAGCACAGAAATATCAGGATATAAAAAGTAGCAAAGATAGAACATGCACGCTGGGGCGAATACCTTCTCCATTTAGCACATCAAAGTTTCAGAGTGAAGAGAGAGTGTGGGAGTAGATGAGATGGTGGCTGAGAATTCTTCACAGTGATCAAAACTATGACAATATAGGAATCGTATTGTAGATCAAGTTTTCTTTTTTTTATTAAATCTGACTCAAAGTAGTTAAACCTGAAGAGTCCAAATGTAAGAGAAGATTTTTTTAAGTAGCTGGGGTGGGGGGGGGTAGAAAAAGAGAAAGAGTAACAAAGCAAAAATTTTTAAAAAATGAAACGAAATGTTTTTAGGGTGAAAGCACAGCAGATTTCTTACCATTAAAAGGGAGTAAGGAAGTACTAGAGTTAAGTGATCAGGATGCTAAGGGGACATGGGGAGTCTAGACTTGGGTTACAAGTCAAGCTCTCTTTTAAAGGCACATGTGAAATAAGGAATTGTGATATGGATAAAATGGGCAATTTACTACTGGTAAATTTACCTAAAAGAACTCAAAGCATGTAACTGAGAAAAACGGGAATAATCCTGGACATGAAGAGTGTGAAAACAATTTAAGGAAACATGAGCAAAATGGCTGCCACATACGTCACACGTCAACATAAGTTCATTGCAGTTGGTGATGGTGATGTCTTTGTGAAAAACAGAGACTCTAAACCACTGTCAAACTTAACATGGAAGTCAGGAGGAGGATGGGATTTCAAGATCCAATAAGAGGGTTAAGATATTAACTTTAGACTTATAGATTTACTTACATATTTATTTTGCAGGGCTGGGGATAGACACAGGGTCTTGCATATGGTAAATATATTCTACCACTGAGGTACTTTGATTTTTTTTAAAGCAGCATTGTTTATACGTTTTAACAAATAACCAACAACAAAACAGAAATAATATAAATTCTAACTCAATCCCCATCAACTCCTTATTTTACCCATGGTTTTCATTACAAATGGATGCGTGCCACTATGTTAAATATGGTGTTTTCTTTAATGTATAGCTCTTAGGAATTTTTAGCTTCCATTATTTTTGTAAGTCATAGATTAAACTGATGGTTTTTAAGATATTCAAACAGATGGACCTGAGGAGAAGGAGAGAACCAACTCTTGCAAGTTGTCCTCTGGCCTCTACACATAGGCGCAGGTGCACACACACACACGGAAAATAAATAAATATTAAAAATTAATAAAATCGAATTTATTTCCTTTCTTTTGATTTTGTACCATTAATCCCCCTTTCAGTTTTTTCCACATTCCATGTTGAGAAATTTTAATAAATTACACTCTGTAAAAGCAAGTTTAATTGTCACTACACTAGTATTGACACAATAACTTTATGTCCACTCAAGTTTACTCCTTCCTCCTTTCCTCCATTTTATTAAATACGTTTTTAAAACTTTCAAAGAGTATGTATACTTCTCTAGCTCAAAGGATCTCAACTATTCTTTTTCATTTATTAACTAAAATGAGATGTGGGATCACATCCCAAATTTGAAAACTACAAGCTTAAGCAATCTCTTTGATATATCATTTTTAATTTCATTTGACCCATAAACTTGAAGAGAGGTAAAGCAGAATTTTAAAGCAGGAAATACACCTATTAACTTGGAGAGGGGATGGAAGAAGGGAAATAATTATACTTTGACATAACCAAAGTTTTATAAAAAGAACCTAATATTATTTATCTGACATTATCCCCTCTGCGTACCCCATGTACTCCAGGCAAACAAGCCTCTTCATTATTCCTGCTTCAGGCCGTTCACATATTAAATTCTCAGCCTTGCTGAGAATATTCTTTGCCAAGGAAATTATTTCTCTTCCTTTCTGTTTATTAAAATCTGTTGTGTAAAGGGCTCTTTAAGGCCAAACTCGAAGTCTTTCTGTACAAACTTTCAGCATTCATCACATTTATAATCTGTTCCACGTCATTTACACATTTTAGGACTTTTCCAATTACATAAGCAAAAATAAAACTCTTGTAGCGATATGATAAACAGGAAAGGCATATTTCATGTAAATCTAATTCATATTTGTGAATTATGTACTTTCTTATATTTTTAATATGAATACATGAAGGCTAACTCTAGTAGACATCGTCTTACATGCTATTTTAGCATAGTTTCATGTTTTTCTAGATTTTTTTACATTGTATTCATTGTTATTTTAATTACTTTCCAATATTCCATAGAGGCAACGTGCTGCTTTTAATCAATGTTTGCTGTCTGTTCTTTATAACAACAACAAACCCTCTGCAGTCTAGATCTTTGTTGTGTAGGTTTCTTTGGAATAGACATCAAGGGATTGGAATAAAAGGGGCGTGAGATCATTTTAAGGACCTTGGCATGTTATCTGGGGACTCTCAGCCACCATTTCATGTGTGAGAATGCTGGTCCCCCAGGAGCACTGGCCTCACTGGGTATACATACTTTTCATTGATTATTTAATGGAGGGGAAAATGCCCGTTGGACCCTTGTCCCTAATTCTCTGTCCCAGGTTAGCTCTCATGTGTTAATTTTGTCTTAGTAAAGAGACAGTAGGTGTTTGTGTGAAACTAGATGCAATGATTTATAGTCATTCTTTCTGCCCCACAATATCCCTCTTCCACCTCCACCAAGCGTGTGGAAGACATTATTGTCTTCAGTATTTGAGTGATTGAAACCTTCATAAATTTCCTTTTTTCTTTTGTAAACACAGTCAATTATGAATAATAGATTTGACAATAATACATTCGTGGATGCCCGTACCCAAAAACAAACGTACCTAACCTCACTTCCAGAGGGCCAATTTCTTGGCTTTAGTGAGATCTGAAAGTTCCCATAAGCCCACATACATGGGCCTTTTTGAGAATTTTGGACTCATTTTATTCTGATTCTGATCAAGTGATTCACAAAGGCATAAACTGTTTAAACACTGTCATCATAAATATTTACTTAGAGAAAGCCCAGACAAAGAACCGAGGCCTGGCCTTCTAAAACCAATGTCTTGGAATTCTAGAAAGCTCCTTAGCACCCCAGGAAACAGAGGTAATCAGTGCTGGCGGTGTCCTGTTGCCATGAGTCTGTAGCTTCCTGTTTTCCCCCATCTTACATGTTAGGTTTAGAACAGTGGCCATATCAAGACAGTCAATAGGTTATCTGTTCAGCAGTGGAATGAACGCATCTTTTTTATTGAGCTCCTGTGATATCAGTACACTGTTTACTTTGGAGGGGGGAACGACAGCATATGAAGTCCATGAATGTTATGCATCGCAGGGCTGGGTCCAGGTCTAGCCATCTTCAGACCTTACAGCATGTTTTCCAGCACTCTCACATACAACTTTGAGTCTTTCCACCATAATCCACAAGATGGATAATAATAACCCCTGCCCCATCCGATCCCCAAAGGCCCTGAAAAGCAGCCCTATTCTTGGTGCAGGTAAAGCCTGGTGCAGGCTGGGTCAAGGTTGGCTCCAGATGAGCACTTTTGTGGAGGGTTCCCTTTAATTCTTGCCTGTAGATGGCCTGAGCAGTTCCCATACAAACAGATGATTTACCACCCTCCTGCCCAAACCTTCTTCCACTCTGGCTCTTTTACAGATATTATTACCAAAGGTTATTAATGTGCCCGGTACCTTTGATTTTTGTGGGCACCATGGACAAGACAAAAAAGAGCTTGTCATCCTGAGTACCTACACATTGGCTCTCCGGCTCCTGCAGGCGGGGGCCTGCCAACCCCCCGCCATATCATCCGAACATTGATTTGTTCCCTGTTCTCTGTTGCAGTGATGAGCCACAGTGAGGCCCGGCCGCTGAGCTCTCCGCTTTAATTATTCATCCTTATGAAGAAAAATTCCCTTCGTGTGCTTCATTCTCGCCCAGCCCTGACCTGAGCACATGCAGCCCCCTTTCTTCTCTCCCCACAGTGCCTCGTGTGTGGAAAAGCCTTTCATGGGGGTTGCTGGTTCCCTTTATGCCTTTAATATGCAGTTTGTGTTCTGCCAAGGGGGTCAGGAGGGCACGTGGAGAAGCCAGATGGCGTACCTCTTCCCTCAGGAAACGAGCTATTTAGCTGGGCACCTTCCCAGCTCCAGGCAGGGTAGAGATTCCACCGTTTCAGGGAGAGCTGGTTCAAATGCCACTGTCCCCTGGTTTACAGCTCCAGATTCCTCTAAGCTATGCACTTTTCTACTTCACTGCCACTGGCTGGGGTTTTCTGCCAGGAACAGCACTTTAAGAGACATTGGGAAGGGGTGGGAAGGAACCGATGGGGAAAAAGCAACCGGGTTATTTATGGCCATTCCTCAGACACAAGTTTCCGTTATTTTAATTCAACTGAAAGAAGAACCCAGCGGTCCCTGGGTGAAGAAACAGAGGACCAAGGCAGTTAAGCCCCAAGCACGCCGAAGATACCTACTTTCCTCCTCCCCTGGTCCAGGTTTTTTCCACCTTCCTGCCCCTCAACTTTTGAAAAGCCAAGCAGTTTAACTGGCCAGACCCCGGGAACTTATTTGTATGCAGCACAAATTTCAGAATCTGTTCTCAGCCTGTGCCGAGTGAAAAATGGCCTGCATTTTCTTGATAGCCCATGTGGTTGTAAAGAATAAATGGCTAATGAATTACAGATGAACATTGACGCAAATTAATCTTCCCGCTGTCCCTGGGTTATATGGCAGCCATTTAAAAGTTTAATCAATACACTAAAGTTGAAAACATGCAGGCGCTGCAGTTGTTTGGATGTAATAAACATCAGAGGGAACCAGGAGGCTTGCACCCACTCCATGCATCATAATGACAGGTATTTATGTTTAATGGACTAAATATTTTTTATTGGAAGGGAGCAAATGTCAGCTTAACTTTGTGAGCCCGGCATTCAACTTTCCTTTGAGGCTGGTGAAAGACGGCTGACGTGTCATTGGACATGAAATGTTAAAGGGGGGAAAGAGGCACACAGAGACAAAGCGAGGATGGGAGCCATTGGGAGATCGTTGTGTGGTGCTAACGCCGCACAGCAATTCATTAGGGAAAACGTAAACCCTGATATTTCTAATGCTGCTGTAAAAAGGGTTTACTAGGAACAACTTTAATGGTTATTAGCGAAAACAAGTGCCCAGATCTGCCAGATATCCTGTTCGGTGCAGGCTTTTGTTTGAAAACTCTTTACCAGGTCATATTTGCTGGAGATTTATAATTAGTCTCTTATTCTTAATGTGAGAAGTAGAGGGAAATGCGTGATGGCTCTCGGCCCTTGGACTGCATAGATCTTTCCTTTTGAAAGCTGTCCAGCGACTTTAAACAACCATGTGTTCTCTTTTGTAATACTTATGTCTTAATTACTTTTCAAGTCGATGTTCTGTAGAACTGCTTCAGGTCTGCTGGTGGAGGCTGAGGGAGAGGGGACTTTGCCAGGCACCCTGTCATCTCTCTCACTGGACAGATACAAGCAGGGAGGTGACTGGAATAACAGAAACACAGATGCATTCAGCTTTATATTTTATTTTTCCCCCTCCCAAAATAAAATAGACCAAACCTGTCACTCTGTGGAGCATGAGGTCTTGGAAAATGGCATACATTTTTAGAAATAATTAGAAGCATGTTAGACATGGAGAGTTTGTTTTTAAGGGCCTTCTGCAACCAATTGTCTGGGGTCCTACTCCATAGCAGGGGCACTTAATAGCAGGGCTCAGAGGAAAGTAATTCAGGAGATACTAAGGTGTTGCTACAAGGTGATAAAATGGGGGTATGACAGAGAGATGGCTTGGCTAACCAGCATTCATACCATAAAAAATATGAGTCATATTTTCAGACATGAATTTTTTTTAAATGACAAGAGTTTTTGTGTTTTTATGGGACTCAGAATCCATGGGAGTTAGCATTATGTGACATTAAATTAGTCAAGGTAGTAAGTAGGTTTACCGCCCTTCAACTTCCATGGCAAAATGGTCAGAGACTTGGTATTGAAGGTCAAAGCAAGGTTCTCTGTTAACTGTGAGATCATACTGCTGGTCACTCCCCTCAGTCCCTGGAATGCCTGAACTTTTCTAGATTGTTCCTTGGGACTCTCCTCACTCCCTTTGTGGGATGACTTCCCTGTTTGCTCAGTTTGTGTTTCTACTATCTGAAAAGAAGATCTGCAGTATGGGTGAGAGGCAGGAGCTTGGTTTTCTTCATTGTTTCGAGAATTCTGGGATCTGGCCTATAATAGGTTTTCTTATACGAGATACTAAAGTGGATAGAGAACTGTTATTTCTTACTGAGTTCAAAATCCACAAGTAGCTGCCTTTTGGACATCCGTTATGATGTCTAGTTAGCACGATAGTTGCTTTATATATCATAATGTTTGTTGCAGTTCTAGAAAGTCGATGCTATTGTCCCTACTTTACAGGGGCCAAAAATAAACTAAGATTATGAAGTCATTGTTCATGGTCAACATTAGTTCATATGGACTCTAGAACCTGAATCCTGACTTGTTTAATGTCACATCATCCACCCAGTTCCTCATCCGTGTTCCTGACCCTCTTCTTATCACCAGTGATCAGATCCCCCATGTAAATGTCTTTAGAATTTCCATACATGAATATTGTATTTGAATCATTTCCACCCCTCTGTTCCCCCGCCCTGGCTTCTCCCTTGTCTATACTACTCCCTCTCAATTTCTTGTTCTCCTCTGTATTATTGTTACATATATATATATATGATTTATTTATACACACACACATATATATATATATATATATATATATTACTGAGATATCACTGCTCTCATTTTGTATTGTTCATATTTACATTTTTTCA
>NW_008352659.1:4611747-4619269 GCF_000622305.1 Nannospalax galili | reverse complement strand
CACATATATATATATACATATACCTATGCACTGAGTCCATGTAATGGTGCTCTTGTGTGACCTGTGACTTGGGATTGGAAAACCTGTCAGGGACCTCATCCCTAGAGAAAAATGGCTCTCCCTCTATCCCTCAGTATCCATTGGCTACCTGTAAGTCTTCATCTAGAGGCAGAACCATGTGAAAGTTCCCCCAACCCCCGTGGCCTGTCACCGGCTTACTCATTTTATGGATCTGCTTAGGCTACCGTACTGTGCAGGTTTCACGGGTGCAGCTTCCCTGCCACATCTAGAATGTATTACCTAGCGGCAGGCGTCTTGTTCCTTTAGCCCTTACAATCTTCTGTCCCCTGTTCTGTGATGTTCCTGTAGCCTTAGGTATTGAGCTGGTATTGTAGATGTATCATTTAGGGCTGGGCACCACACAGCCACCTATTTTCTGCATCATGACCCATTGTGGAACTCTGTAGTAATCTCTAGCTGTTGCAAAAAGATGCTTTTTTGATTAGTGGTGAGACCTGTACTGTCTGTGAACATAAGGATACATATGTGGGGCACAGTAAGAAATTACATTGGTCTAGGAAAGTGGCAATAATGGGATCTTATCTGGGATCTATGACTTCTTCAACCATGTACACCTAGCTATGTTTATAGTACGTGCATGGATTCCCTCCTACTGAGTGGGCCTTAAGTCCTTTTAGACAGATGTTGATTGCCCCCAAAAGTCAAAGAAGAGGGTATTGGGTCTCCTGGAACTGGAGTTACAGACAGTTGTTAGCCACCATGTGAGTGTTGAGAACTGAACCCGGTTCCTCCTAACTGCTGAGCTACCTTTCCAGCTCTAAAATAGTTTGTGTTTGTTTTTTAATATGCATCAGGTTTCCTTTAGTTACTTCAAACATAGATCTGTGTCTCCAAGACATTTTTTTAAAGTTTGTTTTTATTGACTTTTGTGTATCTCAATCAATCTTAATTATCTTTATACCTCCCTCCCCCCACTGGAACCCATATATTCTGTCATCCCTGTTAAGGCCCATTGTGTCAAGTCAGTGTCCCCAGACATTCCCCAGTGCAAGACCATCCATGGAGTTTTTTAAAGAAACATATGTGAGCAATAAATTAATAAGGATATAGAAACATACCCCTGTTTACACTATATGTATAGAAAAAAGGACCAGAAAGCAGAACATCAAAATACTGTGGTTACTTCTGGACACTACGGTAGTACATGATTTTAATTTTTTTCCTTTTCTTTTAGATACTGGGGATTGAACTTAGGGCCCCACACTTGATAGGCAAATGTGCTACCACTAAGCTACATCCACAGCCCCCTTTTTTCTTTTTATCACGTGTTATTTGTGTGTGCGCACACACTTGCATGCACATGAGCGCACAGACTGTGGTAAGCGTGTGGAGGTCAGTGTGTTGGAGCTCAGTCAGTTCTCTTCTTCTGTGTGGGTCCCAGGATAGAACTTTGGTCACCAGGCTTGGTGGCAAAAATCCCTTTACCCACTGACCCATCTTGTCAGCCCTTTTCTTCACACTTTATTTTTCTGACAAGGAACATGTAGATAAAATAAAAGTTAAAGACCACCAGGTAGCACAGTCTTTCTAAAAATACAGAAGAAAGCAATGATAGAAATAATTTGTAATGGTTGGAGATGCCCAGTTGTAATTAATGACCCACATAGCAGTGGCCCTGGCAAGACACTCCCATATAACACAAATGGTACATGTGGGCAGTTCAAGGTTTGTGTGTTATCACTGGAAAGCCAGCAACTTTAATCATTGTTCTACCTTCTGGTAGATTGGGCTCATCTTCAAGTTTGATCTGTGGTCACAATGTCATTCCAAGGAGTAAAAAGGAAGGAAAAAGGCAAGGTCACCATCACTGTGCTCAGAGCACAGGGCTTCTGTGTACAAGGCAAACAGCAGTGTAGAGAGTAGGTCACAGACTCAACCTTCATGTTTTAATTATGACTCAGACAGTAGAAGGTTGACTGTAACAAAGCCTACTGTCTGGGGCAACAAAGAAGCCCCTAGAACTTTCTCAATACAGTGTCATATGCCCCCTGCCATCACATCTGCTTGGGGCACCCCTTGGGTCCCTTTGCCATGCTAAGTCTTTGGTATCTCTGTATGCTTCCAATTCCTCCTTTTTTGAGAAAGCTTGATGAAAATTTCAACTGGTTTAGGATTGTACCAGATGTTTTGATTTCATGGTTGTGAAAGTCTTTTGGAAAGACGAATGAAAGCTAAGGCAATTGAATGCTCAGTCCAAGCCAGTCTCTGTCAAGACCCTTACGGGTAACATCACATTCAATTGTGGGAGTTAGACATGACCAATGTGGATATTTTACATTTTCAGATATTAAGACATGAAGAGTTCTGAACCCAGGTCATCTGACTCCTGAGAGTATGACATTGATTCTCTGACTTTAGTGTGTTGAAGAATCATGATAAATCATGTATTAAAATACTGATGTTCAGTATTAGAAACTGGGTTCTGCCTCAGGTGTCCTTCAGATTGTCCCACAGAGAGGGTCTGGGACCCTTGATTATCCAGCAGTGTACCAATAGTCCACAAGTTCCTCAGAGATAAGGTGTTTCTGCCTCCTGAATTCAGCCCAGCCTTCCTTGGGTTCTGGCAGGGAAACTGAGCCCATATAAGGAGATATTTTGAGTAGAATATGACTTAATTAGAAGGCTTTTCTATCTCAAAAAGACACAGGCCATTCGTGTGCGAGGTCACCTCTTCCACAGTAGTTTGGAGATGCTGAAGTGAGGAGACTTGGTCAATTGGTTTGAATCTGATGCCTTGATTGTTGTAAGTTCCAAATAGAAGGTCTTTACAGATCGGGCATAAGGGCTGACAGGTCAAGAGGAAGAGCTCCTTTCTACAAAGTGTGTCTTGGCCCACTAACAGAGGCAAGGAGGAGGTTCATGTGTGACTGTGGATGGACTCCCCAAAACAGAAGACATGGCTGTGTCATATAAACCTCCCAGAAGACTCTATTCCCTTGTATTCAGGAGGATTCTATGAAAACTCTGGATTTTGGAAATAGTCTTGGAACTTTTTAATTGATTTTTTTGCAAATTCCATACAACACATTTTGATCATATATAGATCCCCTCCCTTATCTGCACCCCTCCGTAGCCACCCTGCCACATTTCTTGTACTCGGTCATATGTATTAAGGCCTAGTCAAGTTTGTGTTCACAAATATCCTTCAGTGTGTATCATCCACTGCAGCCTGGTTAACTACCTAGCATCATATCCCTAAAGAACACCAGCTCTCCCTCTTCCAGTACATGTCTGCAGTAGTTCCTCAGCTAAGGTTGGGGCTTCTTACCCACTTCCCCACTTCTATGCTGGGATTCTGTCTGACTTGAGTTCATATGACGACCTTCCCAGCTGTCTGGTAGACTTTGTTTCCTTGTAGTCATCAACCACATCTGGCTCTTACAATCTTTCTCTCCCCTCTTCTGCAATGGTCCCTTGAGCCTTGGGTGGCAGATTTGATATACATGTCTTATTCAGGGATAAGCACTGCAAAATCTCTTAATGCTCTGTACTTTAGTCGGTGTGACTTTCTGGGTTAATTATCATTTGTTGCATGAGAAAGCTTCATTGGTGAGAGCTGTGAGAGTTCCGGGTGTAGGAGAATGAAATTAGACCCGTATATATCATCCTTGCACGGATGTCAACTCCAACTGGAGCAAAGACTTCAATGTGAAACCTGAAAAGCTAAACCGTAGACAGTATCCTACAAAGTAAAGGTGCAGGAAAGGACTTTCTGAAGTGGACTTCATTCATTCAGGAATTTAGGTCGACAATTGACAAATGAAACCTAATTAAACTAAGAAGTTTCTGTACAGCAAAGGGGACAGCCAATCAAATGAAGAGAAATCTTAGAGTGGGGAAAATCTTTACCAGCTATAGAGCTGACAGAGAGTTAATATCCAGAACATACAAAGAACTCAAAAAACAAAGAATCAAGAAAACAAATGACTCAATTAAAAAATGGGCTACGGCTGGGCGTGGTGGCGCACGCCTTTAATCCCATTGGGAGGCAGAGGCAGGTGGATCTTTGTGAGTTCGGAGCCAGCCTGGTCCACATAGTGAGTTCCAGGATAGCTGGGGCTACAGGGAGACCCTGTCTCAAAAAGACCAAAAAAAAAGGGGGGTGGGGGGGCTATGGATCTCAATAGGTAGCTCTCAAGAGAAAAAATAAAAATGGCTAAGAAATACCTTAAAAAGGGTTCAACGTCCTTAGGAATTAGGGAAATGCAAATTAAAATCACTTTATGACTTTATCTTACCCCAGTCAGACTGGCTAAGATCAAGAGAACAAATGATACCAAATGCTGGTAAGGATGTGGGCAGAGGGGAACCCTCATTCACTGCTGGTGGCAATGCAACCTGGTGAGACCACTGTGGAAATCAGTCTGGAGAACTCTTAATAAAAAACTGATCTACCATATGATGTGGTTATACCACAACTTGGCATATATCCAAAGGATTCAGTATGGTACTGTAGAGATACTTGCTCAACCACATTTGCTGTTGCTCTTTTCACAATAACTAGGAGATAGAAACAACCTAAGTATCCCTCAAACAATGAGTGGATAGTGAAAATGTGGTCCATGTGCACAGTGGAATTCTACTCAGTGGTAAGAAGAGATGAAATCATGAAATTTGCAGTAAGTGGAATGGAACGAGAGACCATTATACTCAGTGAAGTCACACAGATCTAGAAAGACAAGCAACACATGTTCTTTCTTATTTATGGATCCTAACTCCAAGTCCTTAGATGTGAGTCTATATATCCAGATATTACTGCAGGAACCAGGAAAATGGAAAGGAACTATGAAGGTGAAGAGGACAGAGCTTGGAACTTTTTAAGACGGTTCTTTCTCACAGTGGATCAGACCTAACAGGACAAACCCTAAGTTATGATGGATTTGTGCACCACAGGCAGCTGAGGAGGGAATGAAGGCTCTGTGAAAGGATTTTCATGAACTGTATCATAAACTGACTGTGTGGGCTGCAGGGAGAATGTAAAGACTAACCCTCAGGGATACATGGATTTGAATTTTGTTTAGATCTATCCACTTTAAATGCAATTTGTAAAAGAAAGGGCAACATTAGTAAGAGTTTCCTCATAAGATAGTTTAAAGAATCAAGTGATGAGATGATCCATATAAAATACTTACCGCAGTGCTAACATATAGAAGTCCAGTACTGTGAGCCATGGTAGGGATGGCAGGGAGAAAAGGATGCTTATAGGACTGTGCTGTGTGAAATGTCTCACTCAAACATTCACGTGGAAAAGATTTGTCTTTGAAGCTGGAAAATGCATTTTAAACATTACATCACAAAATGACACACAACCCTCTTAAAACAGGATGACTGCACTTTGCAAACTTCTCTGGGTCAGAGATTCCCTCACATGATCTTTGGAGTAAGGAGAATTTGAAGTGAGGATAGCTGAAAAACTAGCCATACAGTTTTCCCTGTGATGTTTTCTCTCGTTGAACACACTGGTGCTTTCTTGATCTGTGCACTGCAGGTAATTAAACCTACCTACTACACCTATAGATTAAGCTAATGCATAGTGTCTCAATGTAAAGTCCTGCACGTAAAACATGTTCCAGTGAGGAGCTGGTGCTGTAGAGGGCGACGTCAGACATTTCTGTGTTTCTAGGGGCTAACTGGTGGTCTGATTTGATCTCCAGGGGTAAGCCCGAGGCTGAAGAGAACTCTACAAAAAAGAACTCAGAATTGAGAAATTCTTCTCTTAATGATAACACTCCGGTGCCATAAGGACTTAGTGTGTCCTTTAGTGTTAAGAGAATCCTAACCCTTACCCACCACTCACTACAATGTAGTACTGTTCAGTGTATCCTTAGCTCTTCTAGGTCTTGGGATTCTGCCAAGCTCTCTTCCCCCGTGAGAGGCCAACCTGGCTGCTGAAAGCTGGCGGGAACTACAGTTGCCAAAGAGTGGATGGTGCAATACCATGCTTGTCATTCTGTGTAACTTATGATCCTGGGAAATTCAACAGGGGAACATGGGGAGTATGTGAACGAGACAGCAAGAGATAAAAGTGAGTTTTCCATCTGGCTCATGGTTAAGGAGGATGAAGGTATTCGGTGTTAGATATGATGTTATTTGTGGGTTTTTGAGGTGCTCTTCATCTGTTGAAGGACTCTCTGAGTTTTGTTTTTGTTTTTTCCCATGTTAATGAGAATTTTATCATCAATAGGTTAAATGCTAAACTATTGTCAGTTTATCGGCATCAGTTGACATTTATGCTTTCTTGCTCCATTAGGATGTAAGTTGCATCTCCAGGATAAACTCTAAGTGGTCATGCTACATGACTTTTAAATACTGCTGGATCTTTGCTGCTAATACATTTTTGCTTGTGGGTTTATGAGCAATGTTATTCTATGTTTTGTTTTCCTTGCACTATGTTTGCCTAATTTTGGTGTCAATACAGTTGAGCTCACAACATAACCTGGTAACTCTACATCTAAAATCCCATAGTAAAGTTTGTCCAGATTTAATACCATTTTTAAAATAAATTATTTATTGAGAATTTCATAAGGATTTTTTATCAAATCTGTGCCCAGTACCTCCCCATCATTTTTTTCTGAAAACTTCATGTACTCTTTCTTCTTATGGGGCTTCTGGCTAGTCTACAATTCCCCCCTCTGAAGAGGTAACCCTAAAATCTTTTAAGGATTAGATACAAGCTCCCAAGTACTTTTGACATTTTTGGCCTTTGGAAGAGAGTATGTTGCTAAGAGGCGCAAGGACATGTTCACGTTTAGCCAAGAAACTAGCTACTTTCCTTTGGGGTCTTTTTACCCTATCTGCCTAGCCAATTCCTGCCTCCTAATCTTATCACACCATCCTCTGAAGAGATTACCCAAATTGCCAATAGGGAATTGGGACAGTGACCACTCTGGCTTCTTCCATGCTGAACAGGGACACAGGGTGAGGTAATTGGAGTACCCTTCAGTGGGTCTATCTAAAAGACTCCCAAATTGTAAAAGTCTTATCTCTAGGGGGAAAAGAAAGTCCTTGAATTATGAATAGGAGATGTGAAGGAGAAGTAGAGGCAAGAGTAATTAGCATCACAAGTTCTAGACAGGGAACAAGAAAAAAAGTCAGAACAGGGCAGATTTCAAATGTTCATATCAGAGTCCATTGGGATTTCTTGATGAGAGCTTCCAAAAGCATCCCTCTATTGGGTTTCTCATCATTTTTCTTTTGTCTGCCAAGGCTGGACTCAAAAGTGATAGATTCAGGATTTTCTTTCAGGTATTTTGATAGCTGTTGGAGTGGTTAGAATCAGTGTTCATTCCCTCTCAAAGGCTTTTACATAGGGGAAGAAAACAAATTTACCCATCATTTTAGAACAATGGTGGGTTGTCTTCCTTACAGGTAGGCACTACAGTATTTGCAGGCCAAGATTTGAAGTGTTACATCTGAGCTGTACTTTCTGATTAGGAACAAA
>NW_008352659.1:4607529-4611054 GCF_000622305.1 Nannospalax galili | reverse complement strand
CCATTCTCATATCCTTTCAACCTCCTCCAATTTTCCATTTTCCTTTTTTAATAACCATGAGACACAATAACATTAGCAAACAATTTTTCCATCTGTTGTGAGACTTCTTTTCTTGGGGATACTAAGCAATGCTTATTCCCTTTTAAGGTTCTAGTGTCAAGGCAATGTTTCATTAAAGTCTTTCTGGGGAACCAATGAATTTATTGAGCTTACTTACCAGATGACTGAGGGGTTGCTGAGGTGTATGTATGACCTGAAGATATGCACACTTGAAAGCCTTAATCCAGCATGGGTCATGCCTTCTCATCCTAGCCTTCCCCAGATTGTTTAGGTTAGCCCTCCCCAAATCCAGGAAGCCATGTGTGATTAGGATCAAATTACATACGGTTGGCTGGGAAGAGTGGCTGGATAACCCAGTGAGGGTCCAGTGACACTGCTTGGCTGTCCTTTGATGAATGAGCACAACTGTCAACAAGCCCAGTTGTGACAATGTTTGGCAATCAGGCTCAGCTGAAGTCCTGATGATGGTATTATTTCATGCAGAAGAGACTGCTGTATAGCATCATCTTATTAAAAGGACCTTGAATTTAAAGAGATTTGGTGCTAGGAGCCACATATGAGGGAGAACATACATCGTTTGTTTTTCTGAGTCTGTGTTACTTCGATTAGTATTACAGTTTCTAGATCCATCTATGTACCTGCAAGTTTCATTATTTCATCTTTCTTTACTGCTGCACAGAACTCCATTGTGTAAAAATACCACATTTTTGCTAACCACTGGTCAGTTGACGGACACTTAGTTTGCTTCCATCTCTTAGCTATTGTGAAAAGAACAGCAACAAGCATGGTTTACAACTGTGGATACAATAGGATGAGTCCTTTGGGTATATGCCAAGGAGTGGTATAACCAGGTCACATGGTAGGTTCATTTTGAGTTTTTAAAGAGTTCTCCACACTGTTTTCCACAGAGGCTGCACGAGTTTGCAATCCCACCAGCAGTGAATGAGTGTTCCCCTTTCTCCACAACCTCACCAGCATTTGGTATCATTTGTTCTCTTGATCCCAGCCAGTCTGATTGGGGTAAGGTGATACCTTAGTGTGGCTTTAATTTGCATTTCCCTAATTACTAACAATGTTGAACACTTTCTGAGATTTTTTTAGCTATCTTTATTTCTTATTTTGAGAACTCTGTTTAGATCTTTAGCCCTTCTTTTAATTGGGCCATTTGGTTTTTTTTCTTTTTTTGTTTTTGTGAATTCTTTATATATTCTGGATGTTAAACCTCTGCCATATGTTACTTGTGAAGATTTTTTTCCCCATTCTGTGGGTCTTCTCTTCACTTTTTTGATTGTTTGTTTTGCTGTACAGAAGTGCTTTAGTTTATTGAGGTTCCACTTGATTGCTGACCTTAATTCCTGAGCAACTGTGGTCTGATTTAGAAAATCCTTTCCTACACCTATATCTTGTAAGTTACTGCCAATATTTTCTTCAATTAGTTTCAGGGTTTCCAGTTTCACATTGAGGTCTTTGATCCATTTGGGGCTGACTGTTGTGCAAGGTGAAAGATAAGGATCTAGTTTCATTCTTCTACAGATGGAGATCCAGTTTTGCCAGCACCATTTGTTGAAGATGCTGTCTTTCCTCCATTGTGTTCTTGGCACCTTTGTCAAATATCAGGTGGCTGAAATTGTGTGCACTCAGGTTTGATCTTCAATGATGTTCCATTGATCTACGTGTCTATTTCTGTGGCAGTATCATGCTGTTTTTATGACTATAGCTCTATAATATACTTTAAGATCTGATATAGTAATCCCCCCAGCGTTGCTCTTTGCGCTCAGGGTTGCTTTGGCTATCTGGGGTCTTTCATGCTTCCATATGACTTTAAGGATTTTTTTTTTTAATTCTGTGAAGTATATCATGGGGATTTTGATTGGGATTGCATTTAATCTATATATTGCTTTTGGTAGGATGGTCATATCACAATATAAATTCTTCCAATCCATGAGCATAGGAGGTCCTTCCATCTCCTGTTGTCTTCCTCAACCTCTTTAACAGTTTAAATTTTCATTGTAGAGATCTTTGGTATCTTTCATCAGATTTATTCCAAGTTTTTTTCAGCAATTGTGAATGGGAGCATTTCCTGGTATTCTTTCTCCAATTGCTTGTTATTGGTTCATAGGAAGGCTACTGAATTTTGTAGATTGATTTTATAACCTGCCACTATACTGAAAGTGTTGATCAGTTCTAGGAGTTTTCTGGTGGAACTTTTGGGATCTCTTAGGTATGGTATCATATCATCTGCAACAAGTGATAGTTTGACCTCTTTTCTAATTAGTACTCCTTTAATTTCCTTCTCCTGTATTATTGCTCTAGCAAGAGTTTCAAGCATTGTGTTGAAAAGGAGTGGAGATACTGTACATCCTTGTCTGGTTATTGATTTTAGTGGGAATACTTCCAGTTTTTCTCCATTTAGAATGACGCTGGCCATGGATTTGTTGTATATAGCTTTAAATATGTTAAGGTATGTTCCCTCCAGTCCAATTCCCTCTAGGACTTTGAACATAAATGCATGCTGAATTTTGTCAAAAGACTTTTCTGCTTCTATTGAGATGACAATGTGGTTTTTGTCTTTGAGTCCATTTATATGATTAATGGTGTTTATTGACTTGCATATATTGAACCAGCCTTGCATCTCTGGGATAAGGCCTAATTGATCATGGTGAATTATCTTTTTGATGTGTGTCTGTATGTACTTTGCAAGGCGAATGATCTTTTTGATGTGTGTCTGTATGTACCTGCTTCTATTGAGATGACAATGTGGTTTTTGTCTTTGAGTCCATTTATATGATTAATGGTGTTTATTGACTTGCATATATTGAACCAGCCTTGCATCTCTGGGATAAGGCCTAATTGATCATGGTGAATTATCTTTTTGATGTGTGTCTGTATGTACTTTGCAAGGCGAATGATCTTTTTGATGTGTGTCTGTATGTACTTTGCATGCTAAGAATTGAGAATTTTTACATCTATGTTCACTAAGGATATGGGTCTATAGTTTCTTTTTTGGGGTGTATCTTTACCCGGTTTGGGTATTACAGTGATGCTGGCTTCATAGAAGGAATTTGAGAGTTCTCCCTCTCTTTCTATGATTTTGAACAATTTAAGTAGTATTGGTTGGAGGTCTTCTTTAAGTGTCTGGTAGAATTCTGCTGTAAATCCATCTGGGCATGGGCTTATTTTAGTTGGGAGGCTTTGTATTACTGTCTCCATTTCCTTATATGTTAGAGGTCTGTTGATCTCTTCTATGTTTAACTTTGGTGGTTCCCAAGATTTCAGACATCCATCCATTTCTCTTAGGTTTTCAAATTTAGTAGCATATGGGTTTTTAAAGTATTCCCTTATAATGTTCTGTATCTTTCTGGTGTCTGTTGTGATGTTTCCCCTTTCATCTCTGATTTTGTTGATTTGGAGGTGCTCTTTCTTTCTTTTGGTTAACTGGGCTAGCGGTCTGTCAATCTTGTTTAT